>NC_069503.1:309667648-309760435 GCF_027579735.1 Bombina bombina
ATGGATCATGGGTGTGTCTCCCATGGTGTCTGTCATGTTCTGGAGCAGTTGTGCATTTAGAGGGGCAATGAGAGAAACAGTTGGATTGCGCTCTTCTGACATCAGTGTGGTTGCATCTTTCATTGGCTTTAATGCACTCACAGCATCCTCTGCATTTGACACATCTGTTTCGTTGAGAGTGCAGAGATCTGACTCACTTTTTCTGACTTCTGGAGACAACAATGTGGCACAGATTGCAGGTTGCTGTTCTAGGAACCTCTCGACCATGTCATATGAGCTGTTCCACCTTGTTGTCACATCAGTTATTAGCTTATGATTCTTCAGGCCAAGACATTTCTGTTTTTCTTTCAGACAGTGGTTTGCTGTAGTGCTGCGGTGAAAAAATGTTGATGTTCGTCGCACTCTGCCTAAAAGCCTGGAGAGCGTGGCCACTTTCAGCGCCCGCTGGGATGCGAGATTCAGTGTATGGGCGAAGCATTTTACATGAGGGAATTTTCCAACTTGAGCAGCAACAATCATGTTCGAAGCATTGTCGGTCACAAGCACTACAGATTTATCGGACAGCTGCCATTCTTCCACGACACGAGACAGTAGCTCCGCCAGATGAGAACCCGTGTGAGACTCATAAACTGCTCTCGTTTGCAGCACATGCGACAAGATCTTCCAGTCCTTGCTAATGTAATGTGCAGTTACTGTTACATAAGACTCCGTCGTGACTGAAGTCCATGAATCACACGTTAGTGCGACTCGACTGGCTTGGCTCATTGATGCAATTACCTGAGCTTTTGTTTCTTGGTAGAGTGCAGGTATAACGTTTTCTGTTAAGTGATTGCGTGACGGGATCTTATAACGTGGCTCTAGTGTCTTCAACAGGTTGCGAAACCCAAGGTTTTCCACAACAGAGTAAGGCCGTAGGTCCTTCGCTATGAAAGTTGCCACAGCTTTGGTTATTCTCTTCCCTTTTTCAGAGTTGGGTGGCAAAGTTGACAGCATTGCATCAATTCTTGGCTGATGAGCTTCAGCTAGTCTTGTTATTTCCTTGGCAGTGGCACTGGCGACAGCGGCAGGGGTTAGCATCTCAGAGTGAAAACGTCTAACGTGATTTCTCAAGTTAGTAGTATTCCCTAGGTATTTAATTTTTGTGTGACAGGCTTTACAAACCGCGTGTGTCTTGTCCAATTCGTGCTTTCCAGTATGTTCATAAAATCCAAAATGTGCCCAGATGCTTGCTTTTAAAATGCTAGGTGCATTTTTTATCTCTCTATCTTTTTTGTCTCCCTCTGTCATTTTAGCATGACATGTACATATGTGACGGATGATGTTGTTGTCAACGTCAAACTCTGTCAGTGTTAAAAAAAAAAGAAAATACACTAAGTTCCAGTTGTCAAAATGTCAAGCCGCAAATGTAAAATCAACAAGTACTAGTAACTTCAACTACTTTGCCAATGCCATACATTTTGCGAACATAAATTTTAAAACAAATTGCATTGTGATAATTGCAGGGGACATCACTCACTCACTGACACAGTTACTGTAATATATTACACACTTAAAGGTGCAAAAACCCAAACATTTACTTTCATGATTCAGATAGAGAATACAATTTTAAATAAACATCATAACTAACTCTTCTATTATTTAATTTGCTTCATACTTCTCAGATATCGTTTGTTGATGACATATTAGCAATGCATTGCACAGCACACACATTACTTACTAAGTATATAATACTTTGTGCACAAGGAGGAGGCTATGCATTTCAACAAAGGATAAGCAAATTATATAATAGGGAAAGTTGTTTAAAATTGCATGCACTTTCTTGAATTAATATATTATTAAAATATTAGAACTTCAGACCAGGCCATCCATCCATGTGAAAAACATGTAGATATAGATACAGATTAGACTAATAGAGACATTATTAGACAATAATAGTATACTATATTTATTTATAATACATTTTTTATATATGCAATATTATTCAATAATGCAGCAATTAATTATGCAGCAGCCTGAGCCTCAGTCAGCTCAGCATACTACGTTAAGTAAATAAGGCAAGTATTTAATTGTTACCCCTTATTGTGTAATAAATGTGATTGTGTACCCCTTATTGATTTGCTCTTACCTATTGGCAAGTAGTAGGCAGTTGAGGCAATAGGCAGGCATGGCAATGGCAATTATGGCATGGCATTGGCAAAATGTACAACGTTTTGGTAACTATTAACTAAACAAACAGTTAGTTAGTCTAATTCTCACCATAGGTCTCCTCCTCTGTCTCCCACAAAATAAAAATGAGCCCGCCGTGTAGCTGTAGTATACCGCCATGTACCATCATCAATCTCAGGCAACAAACTCCTGCTTTGCTGCTTTGCTCCTACTGCGTAACTTCGGCACTTCAAGAGACCGCCCATGAGCGCCCATGTTGCTTTATTGGGTGACGTGACGTCAGTGACGTCAAAACGATGTACCGCGCACTTTCGCGCACTTTCTTTTACGTTTCCTGGAGGCTGGTCACGTGGGTAACGTTAATCGATTATCGCGTCTCAGCGCATCGATGCAGAATCGTTTCATGCCGCATCGCGATGCATCGTCAAAACGATTATTTTTGACAGGCCTAACTTATATACAAACTAAACTGGGGAAATGGTACCCCCCTATATATACTATACTATATAAATAGCTCTCTAACATATTATCCAATACACAGGCAATATATACATATATAATCAATATGATATATCTATTATCTACAACTCTCAAAAATATTTAGACAAAAGCAGCTGAATCTATGACTTCATTTAGCCCCATTGGAAAAAGAGTTTGAAATTTAAAAATCCAATAGGTTTCCCTTTGTCTCAATTGTGTGAACCTTTTGTAGCGGTGGCTAATCGGAATACTTTCTATTGGGGTAATTTTGAACTGACATTTCCCTAAGGTATGTTTTGGACAGCAGTGTCTTGAGACACTGTGTTTAGATGACTTTCTCTTGTAAGGTGTATCCAGTCCACGGATTCAGCCATTACTTGTGGGATATTCTCCTTCCCAACAGGAAGCTGCAAGAGGATCACCCACAGCAGAGCTGTCTATATAGCTCCTCCCCTAACTGCCACCTCCCAGTCATTCTCTTGCAGCTCTCGACAAGGGAAGTAGCTAGAGAAATGTGGTGCATTAATGTAGTTTATCTTCAATCAAAAGTTTGTTATTATCTAATGGTACCGGAGTTGTACTATTTTAGCCTCAGGCAGAAAGTTGAAGAAGAGTCTGCCGGTGGTCTTTGATGATCTTAGCAGGTTGTAACTAAGATCCATTGCTGTTCTCACACATAACTGAAGAGATGGGTAACTTCAGCTGGGGGAATAGCGTGCAGGGTCTCCTGCTCTGAGGTATGTGCAGTTTTAAAATTTTCTAGAGAGATAAGCTAGAAAATGCTGACAATACCGGATTTATTTAAGGTAAGCCTGATTACAGTGATTTAATAACGACTGGTATCATGCTTGCTGCAAAGGGTAATATTTCTCTTGCAAGGTGTATCCAGTCCACGGATTCATCCTTGTGGGATATTCTCATTCCCTACAGGAAGTGGCAAAGCGAGCACACAGCAGAGCTGTCCATATAGCTCCCCCCCTAGCTCCACCCCCCAGTCATTCTCTTTGCCGCTCTAGCAGTAGGGAATCTCCACGGAAGGGTAAAGTGAATGTGGTGTTAGAAAATTTTTGTTCAACAAGGGTTCCTTCTACAACCGATCACCTGCATTATTCCTGTAACTACTGCAGCGGCTTTCTGGTTTGAGGCGCTGGAGTCGCTCTAGAGGGAGACCTCATATGACGAAATTATGGATAGAATTAATGCTTTAAAACTGGCTAATTCTTTTATCACAGATGGCACTTTGCAATTAGCTAAGTTAGCGGCAAAAAATGCAGGTTTCGCCATTATGGCGCGCAGAGCGCTTTGGTTCAAGTCATGGTCGGCCGATGTGTCGTCCAAATCAAAATTACTAAATATCCCTTTTAAGGGAAAGACCCTGTTCGGGCCCGAGTTGAAAGAGATTATTTCGGACATCACCGGGGGAAAGGACCATGCTCTTCCACAAGATAGGCTTTTTAAGGCTAAAACAAGGCTAATTTTTGTTCCTTTCGTAACTTCAGGAGCGGTCCTGCTTCAACCTCTGCGACCGCAAAGCAAGAGGGTAACGCTTCACAGCCCAAGGCAACCTGGAAGACTTTGCAGGGCTGGAACAAGGGTAAACAGGCCAAGAAGCCTGCAGCTGCTACTAAGACAGCATGAAGGGGTAGCCACCGATCCGGGACCGGATCTGGTAGGGGGCAGACTCTCTCTCTTCGCTCAGGCTTGGGCAAGGGATGTTCACAATCCCTGGGCATTAGAGATCGTTACTTAGGGATATCTTCTAGAATTCAAGGACTCCCCTCCAAGGGGAAGGTTCCACATTTCTCGTCTGTCTACAGACCAGACAAAGAAAGAGGCGTTCTTACGCTGTGTAGAAGATCTACTCAAGATGGGAGTGATATGTCCAGTTCCAATTACAGAACAAGGACTGGGTTTTTACTCAAACCTGTTTGTGGTTCCCAAAAAGGAAGGAACTTTCAGGCCAATCCTGGATCTAAAAATTCTAAACAAATTCCTCAGAGTTCCATCATTCAAGATGGAGACCATTCGGACAATCTTACCTATGATCCAGGAAGGTCAATATATGACTACCGTGGATCTAAAGGATGCGTACCTACATATTCCTATCCACAAAGATCATCATCAGTTGCTAAGGTTCGCCTTTCAGGACAAGCATTACCAGTTCGTGGCCCTTCCCTTCGGGTTGGCCACCGCTCGCAGAATTTTCACAAAAGTGCTAGGGTCCCTTCTGGCGGTACTAAGACCGCGGGGCATTGCAGTAGCACCTTATTTGGACGACATCTTCATACAGGCGTCGTCTTTTCCCAGAGCCAAGGCTCACATGGAGATTGTTCTGGCCTTTCTAAGGTCTCACGGGTGGAAGGTGAACACCGAAAAAAGTTCTCTGTCCCCGCTCACAAGGGTTCCCTTCCTGGGAACATTAATAGACTCGGTAGAAATGAAAATATTTCTGACGGAGGTCAGAAAATTAAAGATTTTAACCACTTGCCGAGTTCTTCATTCCATTCCTCGGCCATCTGTAGCTCAGTGCATGAAGGTAATCGGATTAATGGTAGCAGCAATGGACGTAGTCCTTTTTGCTCGAATACATCTAAGACCACTGCAACTGTGCATTCTCAAACAGTGGAATGGGGATTATGCAGATTTGTCTCCTCAAATACAACTGGACCAGCAAACCAGAGACTCTCTTCTCTGGTGGTTGTCTCAGGATCACCTGTCTCAGGGAATATGCTTCCGCAGACCGGAGTGGATCATTGTAACGACCGATGTTAGGCTGGGGGGTGGTCTGGGACTCCCTGAAAGCTCAGGGCTTATGGTCTCGGGAAGAGTCTCTTCTCCCGATAAACATTTTGGAACTGAGAGCGATATTCAACTCGCTTCAGGCATGGCCTCAACTAGCGGCGGCCGAATTAATCAGATTTCAGTCGGACAACATCACGACTGTGGCGTAGATCAATCATCGGGGGAACAAAGAGTTCCCTAGCGATGAAGGAAGTCACCAAAATAATCAGGTGGGCGGAGGATCACTCCTGCCATCTATCTGCAATTCACATCCCAGGAGTAGACAACTGGGAGGCGGATTTTCTAAGTCGTCAGACTTTTCACTCGGGGGAGTGGGAACTCCACCCGGAGGTTTTTGCTCAGCTGACCCAGCTATGGGGCATTCCAGAATTGGATCTGATGGCGTCCCGTCAGAACTCCAAACTTCCTCTCTACGGATCCAGGTCCAGGGACCCCAAGGCGGCATTGATAGATGCTCTAGTAGCGCCTTGGTCCTTCAATCTGGCTTATGTCTTTCCACCGTTTCCCCTTCTCCCTCGTCTGGTAGCCAGAATCAAGCAGGAGAAGGCCTCGGTAATTCTGATAGCGCCTGCGTGGCCGCGCAGGACTTGGTATGCAGACCTAGTGGACATGTCATCTGTCCCGTCATGGACACTGCCAATGAGGCAGGATATTCTAATACAGGGTCCATTCAAGCATCCAAATCTAGTTTCTCTGCGGCTGACTGCTTGGAGATTGAACGCTTAATTCTATCTAAGCGTGGTTTCTCTGAATCAGTCATAGATACTCTGATCCAAGCTAGAAAACCTATCACCAGGAAAATTTACCATAAGATATGGCGGAAAAATCTTTGTTGGTGTGAATCCAAGGGTTACTCGTGGAGTAAGATTAGGATTCCAAGGATATTGTCTTTTCTCCAAGAAGGATTGGAGATAAGGTAGTTTTGCGTACCAAACCTGGTTTTCTTCCTAAGGTTGTTTCTAATAAGAACATTAACCAGGAAATCATTGTTCCTTCCCTGTGTCCTAATCCAGCTTCTAAGAAGGAACGGCTTTTACACAATCTTGATGTGGTTCGTGCTTTGAAATTATATTTAAAAGCAACTAAGGATTTTAGACAAACATCATCTTTGTTTGTTGTCTATTCTGGTAAGAGGAGAGGTCAAAAAGCGACGGCTACCTCTCTTTCCTTCTGGTTGAAAAGCATCATCCGATTGGCTTATGAGACTGCTGGGCAGCAGCCTCCTGAACGAATTACAGCTCATTCCACCAGAGCTACTTGGGCCTTCAAGAATGAGGCTTCTGTTGAACAGATTTGTAAGGCAGCGACTTGGTCTTCACTGCATACTTTTGCCAAATTTTACAAATTTGATACTTTTGCTTCTTCGGAGGCTATTTTTGGGAGAGAGGTTTTGCAAGCAGTGGTGCCTTCCGTTTAGGTTACCTGTCTTGTTCCCTCCCTTCATCCGTGTCCTAAAGCTTTGGTATTGGTATCCCACAAGTAAGGATGAATCCGCGGACTGGATACGCCTTGCAAGAGAAAACAGAATTTATGCTTACCTGATAAATTACTTTCTCTTGCGGTGTATCCAGTCCACGGCCCGCCCTGGCAATTAAGTCAGGTTAAAATTTCTTGTTTAAACTACAGTCACCACTGCACCCTATGGTTTCTCCTTTTTCTCCTAACCGTTGGTCGAATGAGCCAGAGGGGGAGATATATGGACAGCTCTGCTGTGTGCTCTCTTTGCCACTTCCTGTAGGGAATGAGAATATCTCACAAGTAAGGATGAATCTGTGGACTGGATACACCGCAAGAGAAAGTAATTTATCAGGTAAGCATAAATTCTGTTTTTTTTTCTGGTTTTGAGGCTGATTGGTAGATTGTTGATGGTTCCTTCTCTAGAGGAGCAAGGTTGGGTGTCCCTAAAAAAACTTCATTAGAAGTTGATGGAGTGTTGTCAAAATTATTATTAGAATTATTTCTTGCTTCATATGTGTCTACCTGGACTTCATTACTTGGAGGGTTAAGGGCCTGAAACCTATTATGGACCGGAATCATATTGGGATTATCATAGTGTTGGAATGCGTGGGGGTGTCCTCCATGTTGAGGTACTTGTCTAGTGTAAAAACTCCTATCCTGATAATGTTCCTCAGGGTGGTTCCTTTCATGTTGGAAATAGTTATTATTGGACCCTGAATTCCTATAACTGTTTGGTTGTTTGTTTTTGTTTTGATTCATATTATGACTATTTGAATGTGTCTTATTCTTGTTGCTATTTTTGTTATGAGATACTGTGGTCCATTCATCTTTCCTACCTATCTTTCCTACCTTTCCTACTTATCACATATCGATAGGCTAAGTCTTACTGGCAGCCCTTCCCTTCAGTAGAAACTCCCCTTCTTATGATTAGCTAAATGACGGGTGCTGTCGCTTACGTCAGGCTAGGCGGGTGTAGCTCGTAGTGTTGATTTTCAACACCACTGTCAGCTCATCTGATTAGTCCACTCAACAGTCCGTCAGATTGACACCACAATCTTCTCTGACGAACAGGTGTTTAGGTTATTAATCTAAAGGCTTGCACAGTTACACCCTTAACGTATTTTGATTGACAAACGTCTCCACCAGTTAGGGAGCATTTTTCACGGACAATTGAATTACACTATGGTTTGGTAAAAACCACTCGATATATCAATTTTCAATAATGCCAATAGGTCATTTCTACTTGTATTGATTGAGGAAACTGCAAGCATTGTAACCATTTATTACAAATAGATATTTATATATCTAAAGATGTATATATTTTCTAACAAACAATGATACAACAAGGTGGGTGTGTTGAAACAAAAGGTTCCCATTGGCTAACAGCATTGTTTTGAGGGGGCGGGATTATGAGATCAGTTGGTAGCGTAGCCCTATATAAGGACAGAAAAATATGTGTAAAACATGCCTGATGAAACAGTTCTTACTGAGAAACGCGTTGCAATGTTTCTCCATATGTCCAAGTTTTTACTGGCACAAATATGAGTTGTGTTTTTTAAACAAGTTTTAAATAAAACCACTTTTTGTTTTTAACTAACTCTCAGTGTTCAGTATATCTTGGAGCTACGCTACCTTTAGGGCACGAATCCCTGATCTTGGTCTCCTGCCTATACACCTATCGGATTAGTGTGCATCTATTACCTGCTGGTTTCCTGCACCCTGGAGCTGTGATCTGGATACTAATCGGCTAGCTGGACTGCTGCAGAAATCCAGCCTGTCTCTGTTGCCGAGAAAAGAAGGACTTATATCGTTTGGTGTATTTATTGGGGACCACATGGCTGTTTATAACCACTTCCTATGCGGTAGTTTAAATTATTAGTGTGACGTCCATTGTGTGCGGGGCCTATTTTCGCGCCTCAGACGCGCAGTTTACTCTGAAGGAGTTGGGCCCTATCTGTGTTTTACACTATCTGGATTGGTGTCGATTCGTTTGACAGTTCTCTGGGTGCAGGTAGGCGCCACAGTAGAGCTGTGGCGAGGTGCAGGGGTCGTCGTTTAGCAAGTTGAGTTTTTTTTGCTTTCCTGTAGAGGGTAATTTCTGTTTTTGCATGTGGGATGCAATATTATTTGGCAACTCTGTATAGACATACATAGTTTTTGAGCATTTATAAGCGTTTTTAAGTGTGTGTAGAAAAAGATCGTGCGCTTTTATTTCTTAAAGGCGCAGTACCCATTTTTTACAATATTATTTTTTTCAATACATAAAGTGTTTACCAACTGTTGTGGTTATTACTACTTTGTTTAACATGTCTGACATTGAGGAAACTCATTGCTCTATGTGTTTAGAAGCCATTGTGGAACCCCCACTTACATTGTGTACCTCTTGTACTGATAGAGCCTTACACTGTAAAGAACATATTTTAGGAAATGAAAGTGTGTCTAAGGATGATTCTCAGTCTGAAGAGAATCAGGATATGCCATCCAATTCTCCCCAGGTGTCACAACCTTTAACACCCACACAAGCGACACCTAGTACTTCTAGTGCATCTAATTCTTTTACTCTGCAAGATATAGCTGCAGTTATGTCAACTACCCTCACTGAGGTATTTTCTAAACTGCCAGTTTTGCAAGGTAAACGCAGTAGGCCAGGCATTAATGTAAATACTGAACCCTCTGATGCTTTATTAGCCATTTCCAATGTACCCTCACAGTGCTCTGAATTGGAGGTAATGTGTTACCTCAGACAGATTCGGACTTAGCGTCCTTTAAGTTTAAACTTGAACACCTTCGCCTGTTGCTCAGGGAGGTCCTAGCGACTCTGGATGATTGTGAACCTATTACAATTCCTCCAGAAAAATTGTGTAAGATGGATAAATATCTAGAAGTACCTACTTACACTGATGTTTTTCCGGTTCCCAAAAGAATTTCGGAAATTGTTAAAAAGGAATGAGATAGACCAGGGATACCGTTCTCTCCCCCTCCTAATTTTAAGAAAATGTTTCCTATATCGGACACCATCAGGGACTCTTGACAAACGGTCCCTAAGGTGGAGGGAGCAATATCTACTCTAGCTAAACGTACAACTATACCTATTGAGGACAGTTGTTCTTTCAAAGACCCTATGGATAAAAAATTAGAGGGTCTTCTAAAGAAATTATTTATTCACCAAGGTTTCTTGTTACAGCCTACTGCCTGCATTGTTCCAGTAACTACGGTGGCGGCTTTCTGGTTTGACGCCCTTGAGGAGTCTCTGAAGGTAGAGACGCCTTTAGAGGACTTTTGGACAGAATTAGAGTTCTCAAGCTAGCTAATTCCTTTATCACAGATGCTGCTTTTCAGATTGCTAAATTAGCGGCGAAAAATGCAGGCTTTGACATTTTGGCACTCAGAGTGCTATGGTTAAAATCGTCGTCTGCTGATGTATCATCAAAATCTAAACTTTCAGCTATTCCATTCAAGGGTAAGACCCTATTCGGCCCTGAATTGAAGGAAATAATTTCCGACATTACTGGAGGTAAAGGTCACGCCCTACCTCAAGACAAACCTCTTAAGATGAGGGGTAAACAAAATAATTTTCGTTCCTTTCGAAATTTCAAAGGAGTACCCTCTGCTTCCTCTTCCTCCACTAAACATGAAGGGAATTTTGCTCAATCCAAGTCTGTCTGGAGACCTAACCAAGCCTGGAATAAGGGTAAACAAGCCAAGAAGCCCGCTGCTGCTACCAAGACCGCATGAAGGGGCAGCCCCCGATCCGGGACCGGATCTAGTAGGGGGCAGACTTTCTCTCTTTGCTCAGGCTTGGGCAAGGGATGTTCAGGATACCTCGGCATTGGAAATTGTGACCCAGGGGTATCAGTTGGAATTCAAGGAATTTCTCCCAAGGTGGAGATTTCATCTTTCACGTTTGTCTGTAGACCAGACAAAAAGAGAGGCGTTCTTACACTGTGTAAAAGACCTCTATACCATGGGAGTAATTTGTCCAGTTCCAAAGCTGGAACAGGGACAGGGGTTTTACTCAAACCTTTTCGTGGTTCCCAAAAAAGAGGGAACTTTCAGACCCATTTTAGATCTAAAATGTCTAAACAAATTTCTCAGAGTCCCGTAGACCACCGTGGACCTAAAGGATGCATATCTTCACATTCCTATCCACAAGGATCATCATCAGTTTCTAAGGTTTGCCTTTTTGGACAAGCATTATCAGTTTGTGGCCCTTCTCTTCAGGTTGGCCACAGCTCCCAGAATCTTTTCAAAGGTGCTAGGGTCCCTTCTAGCGGTTCTCAGGCCGCGGGGCATAGCAGTGGCGCCCTATCTGGACGATCTCTTGATTCAGGCGTCAACTTATCATCTGACCAAATCTCACACAGACATTGTATTGTCTTTCCTAAGAACTCACGGTTGGAAAGTGAATGTAGAAAAGAGTTCACTTGTTCCACAAACAAGAGTTCCATTCTCGACTCGGTAGACATGAAAATATTTCTGACGGAGGTCAGAAAATCAAAGATTCTAAATACTTGCCGAGCACTTCAGTCCATTCCTCGGCCATCAGTGGCTCACTGTATGGAGGTCATTGGATTAATGGTAGCAGCAATGGGCATCGTCCTGTTTTGCTCGCTTCCATCTCAGGCCACTGCAGCTGTGCATGCTCAGGCAGTAGAATGGGGATTATGCAAATTTATCTCCTCAGATAAATCTGGATCAAGAGACCAGAGTCTCTCTTCTTTGGTGGTTATCACAGGATCATCTGTCCCAGGGAATGTGCTTCCGCAGGCCATCATGGGCTATAATGACAACGGACGCCAGCCTCTTGGGCTAGGGTGCAGTCTGGAATTCCCTGAAGGTTCAGGGTACTTGGAGTCTCAATTACCAATCAATATTCTGGAACTGAGAGCAATATTCAACGCCCTTCAGGCGTGGCCTCGGTTGGCTCTGGCCGAATTAATAAGATTCCAGTCGGACAACATCACGACTGTGGCATATATCAATCATCAGGGGGGAAAAAGGAGTTCTCTAGCGATGATAGAGGTATCAAAGATAATCCGATGGGCGGAGACTCACTCTTGCCATCTATCAGCAATCTATATCCCAGGAGTAGAGAACTGGGAAGCAGATTTTATAAGTCGTCAGACTTTTCATCCGGGGGAGTGGGAACTCCATCCGGAGGTGTTTGCATCATTGATTCAACAATAGGGCATACCGGAATTGGATCTAATGGCATCTCGACAGAATGCCAAGCTTCCACGTTACGGGTCCAGGTCAAGGGATCCCCAGGATGTACTGATAGATGCTCTAGCAGTACGTTGGTCATTCATCCTGGCTTATGTGTTTCCACCATTTCCTCTCCTGCCCCGTGTGATTGCAAGAATCAAACAGGAGAGAGCTTCAGTGATTCTAATAGCGCCTGCGTGGCCACGCAGGACTTGGTATGCGGATTTAGTGGAAATGTCGTCACTACCTCCGTGGAAACTACCATTGAGGCAGGACCTTCTCATTCAAGGTCCGTTCCAACATCCAAATCTAAATTCTCTGCAGCTGACTGCCTGGAGATTGAACGCTTGATTCTATCTAAGCGAGGAGTCGGTCATTAATACTTTGATTCAGGCTCACAAGCCTGTCACGAGAAAAATTTACCATAAGATATTGCGTAAATATCTTTATTGGTGCGAAACCAAGGACTACTCGTGGAGTAGGGTTAGGATTCCTAGGATTTTGTCCTTTCTCCAAGAAGGATTGGAGAAAGGATTATCAGCTAGGTCATTAAAGGGACAAGTTTCTGCTTTGTCAATTTTACTACACAAGTGTCTGGCGGATGTCCCAGACATTCAGTCTTTTTGTCAGGCTTTAATCAGAATCAAGCCTGTGTTTAAACCTTTTGCTCCGCCATGGAGTTTGAATTTAGTTCTCAATGTTCTTCAAGGTGTTCCGTTTGAACCCATGCATTTCATAGATATTAAGCTGTTATCTTGGAAAGTTTTGTTTTTATTTGCTATCTCTTCTGCTCAAAGAGTTTCTGAGCTTTCTGCGTTACAATGTGATTCACCTTATCTGATATTCCATTCTGATAAGGTGGTTTTGCGTACTAAACCTGTATTCCTTCCTAAGGATGTTTCAAATAAGAATATTAATCAGGAAATTGTTGTTCCTTCCTTGTGTCCTAATCCTTCTTCTGAAAAGGAACGTCTGTTACATAACTTGGACGTGGTTCGTGCCTTGATGTTTTACTTACAAGTGACCAAAGATTTCCGTCAAACATCGTCTCTATTCATTGTTTATTCTGGAGAGCGTAGTGGTCAAAAAGCTATGGCTATCTCTCTCTTTTTGCCTGAAAAGCATCATCTGCCTGGCATACGAGACTGCTGGACAGCAGCCTCCTGAAAAAATTACTGCTCATTCCACTAGAGATGTGGCTTCCACATGGGCTTTTAAGAACGATGCTTCTGTTGAACAGATTTGTAAGGCTGCGACTTGGTTCTCCCTTCATACTTTTTCCAAATTTTCTTAATTTGATACTTTTGCTTCTTCTGAGGCTATTTTTGGGAGAAAGGTTCTTCAAGCAGCGGTGCCTTCCGTTTTAGGTATCTGTCTTGTCCCTCCCGTTCATCCGTTTCCTGTTGCTTTGGTATTGTATCCCACAAGTAAGGATGAATCAGTGGACTCGTCGTATCTTGTAGAAGAAAAGGAAATTTATGCTTACCTGATAAATTGATTTCTTCTATGATACGACGAGTCCACGGCCCGCCCTGTCATTTTAAGACAGAATTTATTTTATTTTTAAAACTTCAGTCACCTCTGCACCTTTTAGCTTTTCCTTTCTCTTCCTATACCTTCAGTCGAATGACTGGGGGGTGGAGTCAAGGGAGGAGCTATATAGACAGCTCTGCTGTGGTGCTCTTTGCCACTTCCTGTTAGCAGGAGGATAATATCCCACAAGTAAGGATAAATCCGTGGACTTGTCGTATTGTAGAAGAAATCAATTTATCAGGTAAGCATACATTTCCTTTTCTTTCCAAGGTAAAAATTTATTTGGTTCTCAGTTGGATTCAATTATTTAAACTGTCACTGGGGGAGGAGGGAGTTTTTTTGGCCTCCGGATAAAAGACCTAAGGGTAAATCTAAAGCTTCTAACCGTTTTTGTTCCTTTCAACAAAATAAGTAACAGAAACCCAATCCTTCCTCCAAAGAATCTGGTTCCAATAAAAATCCAAAGCTAGCCCCCAAGTCTGCATGAAGGTGCGGCCCTCATTCCAGCTCAGCTGGTAGGGGGCAGATTAAGCTTCTTCCAAAGTATTTGGGCAGATTCTGTCCAAAATCAATGGATTCAGAGTATTGTCTCTCGGGGGTACCGAATAGGATTCAGAGAGAGCTCCTGTGAGATTTTTTTTTTTCTCTCGCGCATCCCAGCAAATCCAGTAAAGGCTCATACTTTTCTGAAGTGTGTTTCAGACCTGGAGCTTTCAGGGGTAATCATACCAGTTCCATTTCAGGAACAGGGTCTGGGGTTTTATTTAAATCTATTCATTGTCCCAAAGAAAGAAAATTCATTCAGGCCAGTTCTGAATCTGAAAATTTTGAATCATTTTGTAAGAGTGCCAACTTTCAAAATGGTAACTATAAGGACTTTTCTGCCTTTTGTTCAGCAAGGTCATTATATGTCCACGATAGACTTACAGAATGCATTTCTTCATATTCCGATTCATCCAGACCACTATCGGTTTCTGAGATTCTCTTTTCTAGACAAGCATTACCAATTTGTTGCTCTTCCTTTTGGCCTAGCGACAGCTCCAAGAATCTTTTCAAAGGTTCTCGGTGCCCTACTCTCTGTAATCAGAGAATGGGGTATTGCAGTGTTTGCTTTTGTGGACGATATCTTGGTACTAGCTCAGTCTTTTACATTCTGCAGAATCTCACACGAATCAACTATGGTTGTTTCTTCAAAAACATGGTTGTAGGATCATTTACCAAACGGTTCCTTGATTCCTCAGACAAGGGTCACCTTTTTAGGTTTCCAGATAGATTCAGTGTCCATGACTCTGTCTCTAACAGACAAGAGGCGATTAAAATTTGGTTTCAGCTTGTCGGAACCTTCAGTCTCAATCATTCCCTTCAGTAGCTATGTGCATGGAAGTTGTAGGTCTCATGACTGCAGCATCGGACGCGATCCCCTTTGCTCGTTTTCATGAGACCTCTCCAGCTTTGTATGCTGAATCAATGGTGCAGGGATTATACAAAGATATCACAATTAATATCCTTAAATCCCAATGTTTGACTTTCTCCGACTTGGTGGTTAGTTTAGCGCTGCGGAATCTGTTGGCGCTCTACAAATAACCTATAATATTAATAGTTCACCATCGTATAATTCAAGGGTCCTCTTTTGTTTGTCCAACCTGGACTGTGATCACAACAGATGCAAGTTTTTCAGGTTGGGGGCTGCCGAGATTTCCAAACCCCTTGTGCTGTCAGAGAACCCCAAAGAGGCGAGGTTACCAATCAATATTTTAGAACTCCGTGCTATTTTCAGTGCTCTTCAGGTTTGGCCTCTGTTGAAGAGAGAACAGTTCATTTGTTTTCAGACAGACAATAGCACTACTGTGGCAAATGTCAATCATCAGGGTGGGACTCACAGTCCCCAAGCTATGAAAGAAGTGTCTCGGATACTTGCTTGTCCGGAATCCAGCTCCTGTCTAATTTCTGCGGTTCATATCTTAGGTGTCGACAATTGGGAAGCGGATTATCTCAGCCGTCAGACTTTACATCCGGGGGAGTGGTCGCTTCATCCAGATGTGTTTTCTCAGATTGTTCAGATGTGGCGTCTTCCAGAAATAGATCTGATGGCTTCCCATCTAAACAGGAAACTTCCCAGGTACTTGTCCAGGTTACAGGGATCCTCAGGGGAAGGCGGTGGATGCGTTAACTGTTCATTGATGTTACCAACCTGCTTATATCTTCCCGTCTCTGGTTCTTCTTCCAAGAGTGATTTCCAAGATCATCATGGAACAATCGTTTGTGTTGCTGGTAGCTCCAGCATGGCCTCACAGGTTTTGGTATGCGGATCTTGTTGGGATGTCCGGTTGCCAACCTTGGCCACTTCCTTTAAGATCAGACCTTCTGTTTCAAGGTCCGTTTTTCCATGAGGATCTAAAATCATTAAATTTGAAGGTATGGAAATTGAACGCCTAGTGCTTAGTCATAGAGGTTTCTCTGACTCAGTGATTAATACTATGTTACAGGCTCGTACATCTGTTTCTAGGAAGATTTATTATCGAGTTTGGAAAACTTATATTTCATAGTGTTTTTCTCATAAATTCTCCTGGCATTCTTTTAGAATAACTAGAATTTTACAGTTTCTTCAGGATGGTTTGGATAAAGGTTTGTCTGCAAGGTCCTTGAAGGGACAAATCTCTGCTCTTTCTGTTTTATTCCACAGAAAAATTGCTAAGCTTCCTGATATTCACGGTTTTGTACAGGCTTTGGTCCGTATCAAGCCTGTCATTATATCAATCTCTCCTCCTTGGAGTCTTAATTTGGTTTTTAAGGCTTTATAGGCTCCTCCTTTTGAGCCTATGCATTCTTTGGACATTAAACTACTTTCTTGGAAAGTGTTGTTCCTTTTGGCAAGCTCTTCTGCTTGAATTGTCTGCTCTTTCTTGTGAATCTCCTTTTCTGATTTTCCATCAGGATAAAGCAGTTTTGCAGACTTAATTTAATTTTCTACCTTAGGTTGTGAATTTTAACAACATTAATAGAGAAATTGTTGTTCCTTCTTTGTGTCCTAATCCTAAGAATACTTTAGAGAGATCCTTACATTCTTTGGATATTGTAAGGGCTTTGAAATATTATGTTGAAGCTACTAAAGATTTCAGGAAGACTTCTAGTCTATTTGTTATCTTTTCTGGTTCTAGGAAAGGTCAGAAGGCTGCTGCCTTTTCCTTGGCTTCTTGGTTAAAGCTTTTGATTCATCAGGCTTATTTGGAGTCGGATCAGGCACGCCTCAGAGAATTACAGCTCATTCTACTAGATCAGTTTCCTCTTTGTGGGCTTTTAAGAATGAAGCTTCAGTTGATCAGATTTGCAAAGCAGCTACGTGGTCTTCTTTGCATACATTTACTAAATTCTACCGTTTTCATGTATTTGCTACCTCGGAAGCAGTTTTTGGTAGAAAAAGTTATTCAGGCAGCAGTTTGTTTGGTTCCTCTGCTTATGTTTAAGTTTTTTTTCTTTTCATTTATGAGAATAAACTTATATTTTGGGTTGTGGATTAATTTTTTTTCAGCGGAAAATGGCTGTTATTATTGTTATCCCTCCCTCTCTAGTGACTCTTATGTGGAATTCCACATCTTGGGTATTTCTATCCCATACGTCACTAGCTCATGGACTCTTGTTAATTACATGAAAGAAAACATAATTTATGTAAGAACTTACCTGATGAATTAATTTCTTTCATGTTGGCAAGAGTCCATGAGATCCACCCTTTTTTATGATGGTTATGATTTTTTGTATAAAGCACAATTATTTTCAATTTCTTTTTTTTTTTTAATGCTTTTTACTCCTTTATCACCCCACTACTTGGCTATTCGTTAAACTGAATTGTGGGTGTGGTGAGGGGTGTATTTATAGTCATTTTGAGTTTTGAGAAACTTTACCCCTCCTGGTAGGATTGTATATCCCATACGTCACCAGCTCATGGACTCTTGCCAATATGAAAGAAATGAATTTATCAGGTAAGTTCTTACATAAATTATGTTTTGTGCCACTTAAACAGTTAATACTGTTTAGGGAGAGGGCTGTAATGCAGGGCACTGGCTAGGTTTATTTTATGGCTCAATAGTGTTTGTTACTTTGTGAGCGAGTGGCGGTTTGTCTGTTTTTATTTTTTTTAACAATTTTGTCCCTGTAGTAGTTTGTCTGGCCGGGAGGAATGTACTAAGAGAGCGAATAAAAATTACTAATGGGAGTAAATTAGAAAGTTGCTTTAAAATTGCATCTAAATCATGAAAGTTTAATTTGGACTAGACTATCCCTTTTAAGGCATGGAACTCTCTGTGTGTTTTAGTTTATGCTTGTTATCATTGAGGCACAACTTTTTTTGCTTACAATTCTGTACTGCATACTTAGATAGAACTCTTGTATGTAGAGTTAGATTGTTGCCCTTTGAGACCAACGTCTCTTAGGATGATGCTGTTCAGGCAATGCCACAGCTTTCTCCTTAAATGTCCCAAGCGTCAATGGCGTCACATGTAGTGCTCTGCAGTTCCTCTCAACTTCCTGAAGGGGTTTATTTGCCTGCAGAGTTTGCTGCCCAGGTATCCAATGTGGTATATGTGGCATTATCTGCTTTTCCTTTACTACAGGGAAATGCTAGAGGAAAATTAGAGATTCAGATAGCAAGGTTTCTGCTCTACCTATTGCTACACAGGTTGCCCTCCCTTATGAGTCTGATGAGGAGGATAAGTCGGTAGCCTCTGATGGTGAAATCTCAGATTCGGACAGTATAATTCTTTCATCTGATGCTGAAGTAGTAACCTTCAGATTTAAGCTGGAGGCTTATTTGAAGATGTATGTTCATCAAAGTCTTCAAAGTCAACCTGCAGTTTGGATTGCCACTTTACCAAGTACGGCATCTTATTGGTTCAACGCCTTCTCTGATTCACTTCAGGTAGATTCTCCTTTGGAGGAGATCCAAGACAGGATTAAGGCTCTTAAACTAGCCAATTCCTTTATTTCTGATGCTTCCATGCAGTTATTAAACTGGGAGCCAAGATATCTGGCTTTGATGTGCTAGCCCGTTAGGCGTTGTGGTTTAAATCTTGGTCAGCTGATGTTACTTCCATGCTTCTGGTGCTTCCTTACAAGGGTAAACACTTGTTTGGATCCGGTCTGGAAGAAGTAACTTCTGATATTTTGGGTGAAAAAGGGTATTTCTTCTGTTAAGTGTGATCAGTCCACGGGTCATCATTACTTCTGGGATATTACTCCTCCCCAACAGGAAGTGCAAGAGGATTCACCCAGCAGAGCTGCATATAGCTCCTCCCCTCTACGTCACTCCCAGTCATTCTCTTGCACCCAACGACTATATAGGATGTGTGAGAGGACTATGGTGATTTTATTTAGTTTTATTTCTTCAATCAAAAGTTTGTTATTTTTTAATAGCACCGGAGTGTGTTATTCCTTCTCTGGTGGAGTTTGAAGAAGAATCTACCAGAGTTTTTACTATGATTTTAGCCGGAGTTGTTAAGATCATATTGCTGTTTCTCGGCCATCTGAGGAGAGGTAAACTTCAGATCAGGGGACAGCGGGCAGTTTAATCTGCAAAGAGGTATGTAGCAGTTTTTATTTTCTGACAATGGAATTGATGAGAAAATCCTGCCATACCGACATAATATCATGTATGTATATTTAACATTTGAGTATTCTGGGGAATGGTACTTCACTGGAATTACACTGTGTATATAAGACTTTAGCCTAATTGCAAAGCAACAGGTTTTTTAATAACTCTTAATTTATGTTAAACGTTTTTGCTGGAATGTAAAATCGTTTCCATTTTCTGAGGTACTGGGTGAATAAAATGTTTGGGCACTATTTTTCCACTTGGCAGTTGCTTGATCTAATTATGACAGTTTACTGATCTCTCTCACTGTTGTGTGTGAGGGGGAGGGACCTTTTTTTTTTTTGGCGCTTTTGCTACGCATCAAAAATTTCAGTCAGAAGCTCATTGTTTTTTCCTGCATGTTCCGGTTTATCTCTACAGAACTCAGGGGTCTTCAAAGCTTGTTTGAGGGAAGTAATCTAACAGAGCTGTGAGATTATAGTTGACTGTGATAAAAAACGTTTATTCTTTAACTTTTTTATGCCATCAGGGTTAGTTTTTCTTTGCTAATGGGAACAAACCTTTGCTAAATTGTGTTTTGTTTTTCAAAGTTTATTGATTTCAACTGTTATATATCTTTCAGTGCTTCTTAAAGTACAGTACGTTTTTTCATTGTGTTTTACTTGAATAATATTTCCAAGTTGCAAGTTTATTTGCTAGTGTGTTAAACATGTCTGATTCAGAGGATGAGACCTGTACTATTTGTGCCAACGCCAAGGTGGAGCCCAATAGAAATTTATGTACTAACTGTATTGATGCTACTTTAAATAAAAGTCAATCTGTACAAATTGAACAAATTTCACCAAACAACGAGGGGAAAGTTATGCCGACTAACTCGCCTCACGTGACAGTACCTGCATCTCCCGCTCGGGAGGTGCGCGATATGGTGGGCGGCCATTACAAATAACATTACAAGATATGGCTACTGTTATGACTGAGGTTTTGGCTAAATTACCAGAACTAAGAGGCAAGCGTTATCACTCTGGGGTGAGAACAGAGTGCGCTGATAATGCTAGGGCCATGTCAGATACTGCGTCACAACTTGCAGAACATGAGGACGGAGAGCTTAATTCTGCGGCTGACGGTTCTGATCCAAACAGATTGGATTCAGATATTTCAAATTTTAAATTTAAGCTGGAAAACCTCCGTGTATTACTAGGGGAGGTGTTAGCGGCCCTGAATGATTGTAACACAGTTGCAATACCAGAGAAAATGTGTAGGTTGGATAAATATTTTGCTGTACCAACAAGTACTGACGTTTTTCCTATACCTAAGAGACTAACTGAAATTATTACTAAGGAGTGGGATAGACCCGGTGTGCCGTTCTCACCCCCTCCGATATTTAGAAAGATGTTTCCAATAGACACCGCCACACGGGACTTATGGCAAACGGTCCCTAAGGTGGAGGGAGCAGTTTCTACTTTAGCTAAGCGTACCACTATCCCGGTAGAGGATAGCTGTGCCTTTTCAGATCCAATGGATAAAAAGTTAGAGGGTTACCTTAAGAAAATGTTTGTTCAACAAGGTTTTATATTACAACCCCTTGCATGCATTGCGCCGGTCACGGCTGCAGCGGCATTCTGGATTGAGTCTCTAGAAGAGAACCTTAGTTCAGCTACGCTGGACGACATTTCGGACAGGCTTAGAATACTTAAGCTAGCTAATTCATTCATTTCGGAAGCCATAGTACATTTAACTAAACTTACGGCTAAGAATTCCGGATTCGCCATTCAGGCGCGTAGAGCACTGTGGCTAAAATCCTGGTCAGCTGATGTAACTTTTAAGTCCAAATTACTTAATATACCTTTCAAGGGACAGACCTTATTTGGGCCCGGTTTGAAAGAAATTATCGCTGACATTACAGGAGGTAAGGGCCACGCCCTGCCTCAAGACAAAGCCAAATCTAAGGCTAGACAGTCTAATTTTCGTTCCTTTCGGAATTTCAAAGCAGGAGCAGCATCAACTTCCACTGCTCCAAAACAAGAAGGATCTGGTACTCGCTACAGACAAGGCTGGAGACCTAACCAGTCCTGGAACAAGGGCAAGCAGGCCAGGAAACCTGCTGCTGCCCCTAAAACAGCATGAATTGAGGGCCCCCGATCCGGGATCGGATCTAGTGGGGGGCAGACTTTCTCTCTTCGCCCAGGCTTGGGCAAGAGATGTCCAGGATCCCTTCTGGACTTCAAATACTCTCCTCCAAGAGAGAGATTTCATCTGTCAAGGTTGTCAACAAACCAAACAAAGAAAGAAGCGTTTCTACGCTGCATACAAGAACTATTGTTAATGGGAGTAATCCATCCAGTTCCACGGTCGGAACAGGGACAGGGGTTTTACTCAAATCTGTTTGTGGTTCCCAAAAAAGAGGGAACTTTCAGACCAATCCTGGATTTAAAGATCCTAAACAAATTCCTAAGAGTTCCATCATTCAAAATGGAGACTATTCGGACAATTTTACCCATGATCCAAGAAGGTCAGTACATGACCACAGTGGATTTAAAGGATGCTTACCTTCACATACCGATTCACAAAGATCATTACCGGTATCTAAGGTTTGCCTTTCTAGACAGGCATTACCAGTTTGTAGCTCTTCCATTCGGATTGGCTACAGCTCCAAGAATCTTCACAAAGGTTCTAGGTGCTCTTCTGGCGGTACTAAGACCGCAGGGAATTTCGGTAGCTCCGTACCTAGACGACATTCTGATACAAGCTTCAAGCTTTCAAACTGCCAAGTCTCATACAGAGTTAGTACTGGCTTTTCTAAGGTCACATGGATGGAAGGTGAACGAAAAGAAAAGTTCACTCGTTCCACTCACAAGAGTTCCCTTCCTGGGGACTCTTATAGATTCTGTAGAAATGAAGATTTACCTGACAGAGGACAGGTTAACAAGACTTCAAAGTGCTTGCCGCACCCTTCATTCCATTCAACACCCGTCAGTGGCTCAATGCATGGAGGTAATCGGCTTAATGGTAGCGGCAATGGACATAGTGCCATTTGCTCGCTTACACCTCAGACCACTGCAACTATTCATGCTAAGTCAGTGGAATGGGGATTACTCAGACTTGTCCCCTTCTCTGAATCTGGATCAAGAGACCAGAAATTCTCTTCTATGGTGGCTTTCTCGGCCACATCTGTCCAGGGGGATGCCATTCAGCAGACCAGACTGGACAATTGTAACAACAGACGCCAGCCTTCTAGGTTGGGGTGCCGTCTGGAATTCTCTGAAGGCTCAGGGACAATGGAGTCAGGAGGAGAGTCTCCTGCCAATAAACATTCTGGAATTGAGAGCAGTTCTCAATGCCCTCCTGGCTTGGCCCCAGTTGACAACTCGGGGGTTCATCAGGTTTCAGTCGGACAACATCACGACTGTAGCTTACATCAACCATCAGGGAGGGACAAGGAGCTCCCTAGCAATGATGGAAGTATCAAAGATAATTCGCTGGGCAGAGTTTCACTCTTGCCACCTGTCAGCAATCCACATCCCGGGAGTGGAGAACTGGGAGGCGGATTTCTTAAGTCGTCAGACTTTTCATCCGGGGGAGTGGGAACTTCATCCGGAGGTCTTTGCCCAAATACTTCGACGTTGGGGCAAACCAGAGATAGATCTCATGGCGTCTCGACAGAACGCCAAGCTTCCTCGTTACGGGTCCAGATCCAGGGATCCAGGAGCAGTCCTAATAGATGCCCTGACAGCACCTTGGGACTTCACGATGGCTTATGTGTTTCCACCCTTCCCGATGCTTCCTCGATTGATTGCCAGAATCAAACAGGAGAGAGCATCAGTGATTCTAATAGCACCTGCATGGCCACGCAGGACTTGGTATGCAGACCTGGTGGACATGTCATCCTGTCCACCTTGGTCTCTACCTCTGAAACAGGATCTCCTGATACAGGGTCCTTTCAAACATCAAAATCTAACTTCTCTGAAGCTGACTGCTTGGAAATTGAACGTTTGATTTTATCAAGACGTGGGTTTTCTGAGTCAGTTATTGACACCTTAATACAGGCTAGGAAGCGAAGCCTGTTACCAGAAAGATTTACCATAAGATATGGCGTAAATACCTATATTGGTGTGAATCCAAAGGTTACTCTTGGAGTAAGGTTAGGATTCCTAGGATATTGTCTTTTCTACAAGAAGGTTTAGAAAAGGGTTTATCTGCTAGTTCATTAAAGGGACAGATCTCAGCTCTGTCCATTCTGTTACACAAACGTCTGTCAGAAGTTCCTGACGTCCAGGCTTTTTGTCAGGCTTTGGCCAGGATTAAGCCTGTGTTTAAAACTGTTGCTCCACCATGGAGTTTAAACCTTGTTCTTAATGTTTTACAGGGCGTTCCGTTTGAACCCCTTCATTCCATTGATATAAAGTTGTTATCTTGGAAAGTTCTATTTTTAATGGCTATTTCCTCGGCTCGAAGAGTCTCTGAGTTATCAGCCTTACATTGTGATTCTCCTTATTTGATTTTTCATTCGGATAAGGTAGTTCTGCGCACTAAACCTGGGTTCTTACCTAAGGTAGTCACTAACAGGAATATCAATCAAGAGATTGTTGTTCCTTCCTTGTGTCCAAATCCTTCTTCGAAGAAGGAACGTCTTCTGCACAATCTGGATGTAGTTCGTGCCCTAAAGTTTTACTTACAGGCAACTAAGGAATTTCGACAAACGTCTTCCCTGTTTGTCGTTTACTCTGGTCAGAGGAGAGGTCAAAAGGCTTCTGCTACCTCTCTTTCTTTTTGGCTTCGTAGCATAATTCGTTTAGCCTATGAGACTGCTGGACAGCAGCCTCCTGAAAGAATTACAGCTCATTCTACTAGAGCTGTGGCTTCCACTTGGGCCTTTAAGAATGAGGCCTCTGTTGAACAGATTTGCAAGGCTGCTACTTGGTCTTCGCTTCATACTTTTTCCAAATTTTCCAAATTTGACACTTTTGCTTCCTCGGAGGCTATTTTTGGGAGAAAGGTTCTTCAGGCAGTGGTTCCTTCTGTATAAAGAGCCTGCCTATCCCTCCCGTCATCCGTGTACTTTTGCTTTGGTATTGGTATCCCAGAAGTAATGATGACCCGTGGACTGATCACACTTAACAGAAGAAAACATAATTTATGCTTACCTGATAAATTCCTTTCTTCTGTAGTGTGATCAGTCCACGGCCCGCCCTGTTTTTTAAGGCAGGTAAATATTTTTTAAATTATACTCCAGTCACCACTACACCCTTGGTTTCTCCTTTCTCGTTGGTCCTTGGTCGAATGACTGGGAGTGACGTAGAGGGGAGGAGCTATATGCAGCTCTGCTGGGTGAATCCTCTTGCACTTCCTGTTGGGGAGGAGTAATATCCCAGAAGTAATGATGACCCGTGGACTGATCACACTACAGAAGAAAGGAATTTATCAGGTAAGCATAAATTATGTTTTTCTACCACAAGACATCTAAATCAGCATGAAGAGTTTGCCCCTGATCCGGGATCGGATCAAGTGGGGGTAGACTCTTTGTTTTATCAAGCATGGATACGAGATGTCCCAGATCCGGGGCTGCGGGCATAGTATCACAGGGTTACAAAATAGAATTCAAAACTTTTCCTTCAAGAGGCAGGTTCCACCTCCTCAGTTTATCTGCAGACCAGGTAAAAAAAAAAAAGACATTCTTGAACTGCGTTCAGGACCTTTCCTCCATGGAAGTGATTGTTCCAGTAAGGGAACAGGGTCTAGGATTCTATTCAAATCTGTTTGTGGTTCCCAAAAAAGAGGGAGCTTTTCATCCCATTTTAGATCTAAAGTGCCTCAACAAGTTTCTCAGGGTACCGTCCTTCAAAATGGAAACCATTCTTCCTTTGGTCCAAGAGGGTCAGTTCATGACGACCATAGACCTGAAGGATGCGTATCTTCATGTTCCCATCCACAGGGATAATCACAAGTTCCTGAGATTCACCTTTCTAGACAAACTCTTTCAGTTGGCTCTTCCATTTGGCCTTGCCACATTTTCCAGAATTTTCTCAAAGGTTCTGGGAGCTCTCTTGGCAGTGATCAGGTCTCGGGGAATTGCAGTGGCACCATACCTGGACGACATATTGGTTCAGGCGCCATCTTTTCAACAAGCAAACTCTCATACAGAGATCTTGTTGTCTTTTCTATGTTCCCACGGATGGAAAGTGAATCTGGAGAAGAGTTTCCTTGTTCCAGCTACAAGGGTGGTTTTCTTAGGGACTATAATAGATTCTCTATTTATAAAAAAAAATTCTGACAGAGTTCATAAAATCTAAGATTTTTTCCTCTCTCTACAGAGAGAGGTAAAAAAGGCATTCTTGAACTGCGTTCAGGACCTTTCCTCCATGGAAGTGATTGTTCCAGTCAGGCTCACAAGGTCTGATGGTCGCTTCCATGGATATCATTCCCTTTGCTCAATTCCATTTGAGAACTCTGCAGTTATGCTTGCTCAGACAATGGAACGGAGACCATTCTAATCAGTCTCAGAGGATAAATCTAGACCAGTCGACAAGAGATTCTCTCCCGTGGTAGCTTTCTCAGGAGCATCTGTCTCAGGGCACATGCTTCCGGAGACCTTCCTGAGTGATTGTGACCACGGATGCCAGCCTGCTAGGCTGGGGAGCAGTCTGGGACTCGCTAAAGACTCTCTCCATAAACATCTTGGCGTTGAGAGTGGTTTACAATGCTCTGATGGCTTGGCCTCAATTGTCCTTAGCCAGTTTATCAGTTTCCAGTCGGACAACATCACCTCAGAGGCTTACATCATCCACCAGGGAGGAACTCGGAGTTCCTTAACCATGAAGGAGGTGGTGTGGATAATTCAGTGGGCAGAAGCTCACAATTGTTGTCTATCTGCCATCAACATTCCATGAGTGGACAACTGGGATGCAGATTTCCTGAGCAGACAGACATTTCATCCCGGGGAGTGGGCTCTCCATCCGGAAGTGTTCTCTAGGTTAACCCTCCAGTGGGGGGTGCCGGAGTTGGATCTGATGGCGTCTCGGCAGAACGCCAAGCTTCCAAGGTACGGTTCAAGGTCAAGAGATCCGCAGGCTGCTCTGATAGATGCTCTGGTGGTTTCTTGGGTTTTCGGTCTAGCATATGTTTCTCGAACATAGGTGTGTCCGGTCCACGGCGTCATCCTTACTTGTGGGATATTCTCTTCCCCAACAGGAAATGGCAAAGAGCCCAGCAAAGCTGGTCACATGATCCCTCCTAGGCTCCGCCTTCCCCAGTCATTCTCTTTGCCGTTGTACAGGCAACATCTCCACGGAGATGGCTTAGAGTTTTTTGGTGTTTAAATGTAGTTTTTATTCTTCAATCAAGAGTTTGTTATTTTAAAATAGTGCTGGTATGTACTATTTACTCTGAAACAGAAAAGAGATGAAGATTTCTGTTTGTAAGAGGAAAATGATTTTAGCAACCGTTACTAAAATCGATGGCTGTTTCCACACAGGACTGTTGAGAGGAATTAACTTCAGTTGGGGGAAACAGTGAGCAGACTTTTGCTGCTTGAGGTATGACACATTTCTAACAAGACTTGGTAATGCTGGAAGCTGTCATTTTCCCTATGGGATCCGGTAAGCCATTTTTATTAAATAAGAATAAAGGGCTTCACAAGGGCTTTAAAGACTGGTAGACATTTTTCTGGGCTAAAACGATTGATTTATAAGCATTTTTAATAGTTTATAGCTTTGAGGAGTTATTTTATTCTTGGGAATTAGGTTAAATAACCGGCAGGCACTGTATTGGATATCTTTTTCACTGGGGGCCTTCTCTAATCATAGGCAGAGCCTCATTTTCGCGCCACTAATGCGCAGTTGTTTTTGGGAAGCAAGGCATGCAGATGCATGTGTGAGGAGCTCAGATACATAGAAAAAGCTTACTGAAGGCGTCATTTGGTATCGTATTCCCCTCTGGGCTTGGTTGGGTCTCAGCAAAGCAGATACCAGGGACTGTATAGGGGTTAAATATAAAAACGGCTCCGGTTCCGTTATTTTATGAGTTAAAGCTTTCAAATTTGGTGTGCAATACTTTTAAGGCTTTAAGACACTGTGGTGAAATTTTGGTGAATTTTGAACAATTCCTTCATACTTTTTCACATATTCAGTAATAAAGTGTGTTCAGTTTAAAATTTAAAGTGACAGTAACGGTTTTATTTTAAAACGTTTTTTGTACTTTGTTATCAAGTTTATGCCTGTTTAACATGTCTGAACTATCAGATAGACTATGTTCTGTATGTGAGAAAGCCAAGGTTCCTTCTCATTTAAATAGATGTGATGTATGTGACACAAAATTTAGAGAAAATGATGCCCAAGATGATTCCTCAAGCGAGGGGAGTAAGCATGGTACTGCATCATCCCCTCCTTCGTCTACGCCAGTCTTGCCCACACAGGAGGCCCCTAGTACATCTAGTGCGCCAATACTCCTTACTATGCAACAATTAACGGCTGTAATGGATAATTCTATCAAAAACATTTTAGCCAAAATGCCCAATTATCAGCGAAAGCGCGACTGCTCTGTTTTAGAAAATACCGAAGAGCATGAGGACGCTGATGATAATGGTTCTGACATGCCCCTACACCAGTCTGAGGGGGCCAGGGAGGTTTTGTCTGAGGGAGGAATTTCAGATTCAGGGAAAATTTCTCAACAAGCTGAACCTGATGTGATTACATTCAAATTTAAATTGGAACATCTCCGCGCTCTGCTTAAGGAGGTGTTATCTACTCTGGATGATTGTGACAATTTGGTCATTCCAGAGAAATTATGTAAGATGGACAAGTTCCTAGAGGTCCCGGGGCCCCCCGAAGCTTTTCCTATACCCAAGCGGGTGGCGGACATTGTAAACAAAGAATGGGAAAGGCCCGGCATACCTTTTGTCCCTCCCCCTATATTTTAGAAATTGTTTCCTATGGTCGACCCCAGAAAGGACTTATGGCAGACAGTCCCCAAGGTCGAGGGGGCGGTTTCTACTCTAAACAAACGCACTACTATCCCTATAGAAGATAGTTGTGCTTTCAAAGATCCTATGGATAAAAAAATTAGAGGGTTTGCTTAAAAAGATGTTTGTTCAGCAAGGTTACCTTCTACAACCAATTTCATGCATTGTTCCTGTCACTACAGCAGCGTGTTTCTGGTTCGATGAACTAGAAAAGTCGCTCAATAAAGATTCTTCTTATGAGGAGATTATGGACAGAATTCATGCTCTTAAATTGGCTAACTCTTTTACTTTAGACGCCACTTTGCAATTGGCTAGATTAGCGGCGAAAAATTTGGGGTTTGCTATTGTGGCGCGCAGAGCGCTTTGGCTAAAATCTTGGTCAGCGGATGCGTCTTCCAAGAACAAATTGCTTAACATACCTTTCAAGGGGAAAACGCTGTTTGGCCCTGACTTGAAAGAGATTATTTCAGATATCACTGGGGGTAAGGGCCACGCCCTTCCTCAGGATAGGTCTTTTAAGGCTAAAAATAAACCAAATTTTCGTCCCTTTCGCAGAAACGGACCAGCCCCAAGTTCTACATCCTCTAAGCAAGAGGGTAATACTTCTCAAACCAAGCCAGCCTGGAGGCCAATGCAAGGCTGGAACAAAGGTAAGCAGGCCAAGAAACCTGCCACTGCTACCAAGACAGCATGAGATGTTGGCCCCCGATCCGGGACCGGATCTGGTTGGGGGCAGACTTTCTCTCTTCGCTCAGGCTTGGGCAAGAGATGTTCTGGATCCTTGGGCGCTAGAAATAGTCTCCCAAGGTTATCTTCTGGAATTCAAGGAGCTACCCCCAAGGGGGAGGTTCCACAGGTCTCAATTGTCTTCAGACCACATAAAAAGACAGGCATTCTTACATTGTGTAGAAGACCTGTTAAAAATGGGAGTGATTCATCCTGTTCCATTAGGAGAACAAGGGATGGGATTCTACTCCAATCTGTTCATAGTTCCCAAAAAAGAGGGAACATTCAGACCAATCTTAGATCTCAAGATCCTAAACAAATTTCTCAAGGTTCCATCGTTCAAAATGGAAACCATTCGGACAATTCTTCCTACCATCCAGGAAGGTCAATTCATGACCACGGTGGATTTAAAGGATGCGTATCTACATATTCCTATCCACAAGGAACATCATCGGTTCCTAAGGTTCGCCTTTCTGGACAAGCATTACCAGTTTGTGGCACTTCCATTCGGATTAGCCACTGCTCCAAGAATTTTCACAAAGGTACTAGGGTCCCTTCTAGCGGTGCTAAGACCAAGGGGCATTGCAGTAGTACCTTACTTGGACGACATACTGATTCAAGCGTCGTCTCTACCACAAGCAAAGGCTCATACGGACATTGTCCTGGCCTTTCTCAGATCTCACGGGTGGAAAGTGAACGTAGAAAAAAGTTCTCTATCTCCGTCAACAAGGGTTCCCTTCTTGGGAACAATAATAGACTCCTTAGAAATGAGGATTTTTCTGACAGAGGCCAGAAAATCAAAACTTCTAAGCTCTTGTCAAGTACTTAATTCTGTTCTTCTTCCTTCCATAGCGCAGTGCATGGAAGTAATAGGTTTGATGGTCGCGGCAATGGACATAGTTCCTTTTGCGCGAATTCATCTAAGACCATTACAACTGTGCATGCTCAGTCAGTGGAATGGGGATTATACAGACTTGTCTCCGACGATACAAGTAGATTAGAGGACCAGAGATTCACTCCGTTGGTGGCTGACCCTGGACAACCTGTCACAAGGGATGAGCTTCCGCAGACCAGAGTGGGTCATTGTCACGACCGACGCCAGTCTGGTGGGCTGGGGCGCGGTCTGGGAACCCCTGAAAGCTCAGGGTCTTAGGTCTCGGGAAGAATCTCTTCTCCCGATAAATATTCTGGAACTGAGAGCGATATTCAATGCTCTCAAGGCTTGGCCTCAGCTAGCAAAGGCCAAATTCATACGGTTTCAATCAGACAACATGACGACTGTTGCGTATATCAACCATCAGGGGGGAACAAGGAGTTCCCTGGCGATGGAAGAAGTGACCAAAATAATTCAATGGGCGGAGACTCACTCCTGCCACTTGTCTGCAATCCACATCCCAGGAGTGGAAAATTGGGAAGCGGATTTTCTGAGTCATCAGACATTTCATCCGGGGGAGTGGGAACTCCATCCGGAAATCTTTGCCCAAATAATTCAATTGTGGGGCATTCCAGACATGGATCTGATGGCGTCTCGTCAGAACTTCAAGGTTCCTTGCTACGGGTCCAGATCCAGGGATCCCAAGGCGACTAGTGGATGCACTAGTAGCACCTTGGAGCTTCAACCTAGCTTATGTGTTCCCACCGTTTCCTCTCATTCCCAGGCTGGTAGCCAGGATCAAACAGGAGAGGGTATCGGTGATCTTGATAGCTCCTGCGTGGCCACGCAGGACTTGGTATGCAGATCTGGTGAATATGTCATCGGCTCCACCATGGAAGCTACCTTTGAGACAGGACCTTCTTGTTCAAGGTCCGTTCGAACATCCGAATCTGGCCTCACTCCAACTGACTGCTTGGAGATTGAACGCTTGATTTTATCAAAGCGAGGGTTCTCAGATTCTGTCATTGATACTCTTGTTCAGGCCAGAAAGCCTGTAACTAGAAAAATCTACCATAAAATATGGAAAAAATATATCTGTTGGTGTGAATCTAAAGGATTCCCATGGAACAAGATAAAAATTCCTAAGATTCTATCCTTTCTTCAAGAAGGTTTGGAGAAAGGATTATCTGCAAGTTCTTTGAAGGGACAGATTTCTGCTTTATCTGTTTTACTTCACAAAAAGCTGGCGGCTGTGCCAGATGTTCAAGCTTTTGTTCAGGCTCTGGTTAGAATCAAGCCTGTTTACAAACCTTTGACTCCTCCTTGGAGTCTTAATTTAGTTCTTTCAGTTCTTCAGGGGGTTCCGTTTGAACCCCTACATTCCGTTGATATCAAGTTATTATCTTGGAAAGTTTTGTTTTTGGTTGCAATTTCTTCTGCTAGAAGAGTTTCAGAGTTATCTGCTCTGCAGTGTTCTCCTCCTTATCTGGTGTTCCATGCAGATAAGGTGGTTTTGCGTACTAAACCTGGTTTTCTTCCGAAAGTTGTTTCTAACAAAAATATTAACCAGGAGATAGTCATGCCTTCTTTGTGTCCGAATCCAGTTTCAAAGAAGGAACGTTTGTTGCACAATTTGGATGTAGTTCGTGCTCTAAAATTCTATTTAGAGGCTACAAAGGATTTCAGACAAACATCTTCCTTGTTTGTTGTTTATTCTGGTAAAAGGAGAGGTCAAAAAGCAACTTCTACCTCTCTCTCTTTTTGGCTTAAAAGCATCATCAGATTGGCTTATGAGACTGCCGGACGGCAGCCTCCTGAAAGAATCACAGCTCATTCCACTAGGGCTGTGGCTTCCACATGGGCCTTCAAGAACGAGGCTTCTGTTGATCAGATATGTAAGGCAGCGACTTGGTCTTCACTGCACACTTTTGCCAAATTTTACAAATTTGATACTTTTGCTTCTTCTGAGGCTATTTTTGGGAGAAAGGTTTTGCAAACCGTGGTGCCTTCCATCTAGGTGACCTGATTTGCTCCCTCCCATCATCCGTGTCCTAAAGCTTTGGTATTGGTTCCCACAAGTAAGGATGACGGCGTGGACCGGACACACCTATGTTGGAGAAAACAGAATTTATGTTTACCTGATAAATTACTTTCTCCAACGGTGTGTCCGGTCCACGGCCCGCCCTGGTTTTTTAATCAGGTCTGATGATTTATTTTCTCTAACTACAGTCACCACGGTATCATATGGTTTCTCCTATGCAAATATTCCTCCTTTACGTCGGTCGAATGACTGGGGAAGGCGGAGCCTAGGAGGGATCATGTGACCAGCTTTGCTGGGCTCTTTGCCATTTCCTGTTGGGGAAGAGAATATCCCACAAGTAAGGATGACGCCGTGGACCGGACACACCGTTGGAGAAAGTAATTTATCAGGTAAACATAAATTCTGTTTTCCTCTGTTTGCGCTCCTTCTACGAGTCATTGCTCGTATCAAACAGGAGAGAGCGTCCGTAATTCTAATAGCTGCTGCATGGCCTCGCAGGATCTGGTATGCAGACCTAGTGAAGATGTCATCTTTTCCACCTTGGAGGATGCCTCTGAGGAAGGACTTTCTAATTCAGGGTCCATTCCTTCATACAAATCTCGTTTCTCTGAAGCTGACTGCTTGCAGATTGAACACTTAGTTAAGCGGGGTTTTTCTGAGTTGGTCATTGAGACCATGATTCAGGCTCGCAAGCCTGTTACTAGAAAGATTTATCACTGTATGGCATAAATATCTTTATTGGTGTGAATCCAAAGGCTACTCTTGGAGTAGGGTCAGAATTCCTAGGATTTTGTCCTTTCTCCAGGAAGAGTCCGATTTCTGCATTATCTATTTTGTTACACAAGAGTCTGGCGGATGTGCCAGATGTTCAATCTTTTTGTCAGGACCTGGTGAGAATCAGGCCTGTGTTTAAGTCTGTTGCTCCTCCTTGGAGCCTTAACCTTGTTCTTACAGTTCTGCAGCAGGCTCCGTTTGAGCCATTGCATTCCATTGATATTAAGTTAGACAATGGAACGTTTGTTCTCCACTTTCAATACCCTTCTCCGCCCTCCCCCACCTCCTAATACAACTTCTCTGTCAGCTCAAGACTTTGCCAGACACTTCAATAACAAAATCGACTCCATCAGAAATGAAATCATCTCTCAACTTAATTCCTTTCTCTCACCCCCTCAAATGCTCTCACTCAACCACAACCCACATAACCTTAAACTTAGCTCATTCTCCCCTGTCACTGAGGAAGAAGTTTTGGCACTTATACTGCGCTCTCACCTCACTACCTGTCCCCTTGACCCTATCCCCTCACAGCTACTCCCCTCCCTCTTTGCTATCCTCACCCCTATACCCACACACACTTTTTCAACCTCTCCCTCAGCACCGGTATATTTCCCTCATCGCTGAAACATGCACTGGTCACACCTATCCTCAAAAAACCTTCCCTTGATCCTACCTCCCCATCCAACTACCGCCCTATTTCCCTTCTCCCTCTTGCATCAAAGCTTCTCGAAAAACTGGTTTATGCACGCTTATCCCATTTCCTTACAATAAACTCCCTCCTTGACCCACTGCAATCTGGATTTCGTCCCCATCACTCCACAGAGACAGCAATTGTTAAGGTTACCAACGACCTACTTACAGCAAAATCAAAAGGCCACTTCTCTCTGCTTATCCTCCTTGATCTGTCCGCAGCCTTTGACACTGTTGACCACCCTCTTTTGCTCCAAACCTTCCAATCCTTCGGCATCTCTGACACAGCCCTCTCGTGGCTCTCTTCCTACCTGTCAAACCGTACGTTTTAGTGTAGCCTTCTTTGGGGCCTCCTCTTCCCCGTCACCACTTTCTGTCGGAGTACCGCAAGGCTCTGTCCTCGGTCCCCTTCTCTTCTCAATCTACACGTCATCACTAGGTTCCCTAATAAAGTCCCACGCTTTACAATATCATTTGTATGCGGACGACACCCAAATCTACTTCTCTGCACCAGACCTATCTCCTTCCTTGCTAACCCGTGTCACTGTCTTTCTCACATCTCTAACTGGATGTCCTCTCACTACCTCAAGCTAAATCTCTCCAAAACTGAGCTCCTTATTTTCCCCCCTTCCTCAAAACTCTTAACCCCCAATCTCTCTATAACTGTCGACAACTCCATCATTACCCCCTACCCCGCACGCGCGATGTCTCGGGGTCACATTTGACTCAGATCTTTCTTTCACTCCTCACACTCAGTCCTTGGCTAAAGCCTGCCGCTTCCACCTTAAAAACATCTCTAAAATTAGACACTTCCTTACACAAGACACAACTAAGATTTTAATCCACTCTCTCATTCTTTCCCGCCTTGATTACTGCAACTCTGTCCTCTCTGGTCTCCCCACCTGCCGCCTAGCTCCTTTACAATCCATAATGAATGCCTCTGCCAGACTCATCTTCCTTACACGTCGCTCTTCATCTGCTGCACCTCTCTGCCAATCCCTTCACTGGCTTCCTCTTGCCTCTAGGATCAAACACAAAATTCTTATTCTGACATACAAAGCCCTTAACTGCACTGCTCCCCCCTACATCTCAGACCTTGTCTCTAGATATTCTCCCTTCCGTCCCCTTCGCTCTGCTCATGACCTCCTACTCTCCTCTCGTCACCTCATCACACTCCCATTTACAGGATTTCTCCAGACTGGCTCCCATCTTGTGGAACTCTCTGCCTCGCTCCACAAGATTCTCTTCTAGTTTTAAAAGCTTCAAGTGCTCCCTAAAGACTCTACTGTTCAGGGATGCATACAACCTACACTAACCTTTCCTAATACCAGTTCCTCTCCTCATTGCTATCCCCTGAACCCCCTTAGCATGTAAGCCTAAGAGTCCAGCTGTTTGTAGATCACCTTCTTAAGAGCTGACTACAACAGTGCACCTCTTGGCAGGGCCCTCTACCCATTTGATCCCTATAATTGTTTTGTTGTACTCCCCTTTAGTATATAGCGCTGCGGAATCTGTTGGCGCTCTACAAATAACCGATAATAAATAAATAAAAAGGTTTTGTTTCTTATTGCTATCTCTTCTGCTCAGAGAGTCTCGGAACTCTCGACTTTGCAGTGTGATTCACATTACCTTATCTTTTATGTTGATAAGGAGGTTCTTCGTACTAAGTTGGGTTTTCTTCCTAAAGTGGTTTCGGATGGAAATATTAATCAGGATATTGTTGTTCCTTCTCTATGTCCCAATCCTCCTGCTCGTAAGCAACGTTTGTTGCACAACTTGGACGTTGTGCGTATTATAAAATTCTATCTAAAGGCGACTTAGGATTTTCGCCAGTTCTTTGCCCTGTTTGTTTGTTTCTCTGGTTAGAGTAAAGGTCAGGAAGCTACTGCTGCTTCTTTCTCTCTGGTTGAGAAGTATTATTCGTTTTGCTGATGAGACTGCTGGTCAGCAGCCTCCTGAGAGAATTACAGCTCATTCCTCGAGGGCTGGCTCCGCTTCTTGGGCTTTCAAAAATAAAGCTTCTGTGGAACAGATTTGCAAGGCTGCAACTTGGTCCTCTCTGCATACTTTTTCCAAATTTGATACTTTTGCCTCGGCTGAGGCCTCTTTTGGGAGAAATGTTCTTAAAGTGGTGGTGCCTTCTGTTTAGGTCTGCCTGTCTTGTTCTCCCTCCCTAGTCATGTGTGTCCTCTAACTTGGGTATTGGTTCCCACTAGTAATTGATGACGTTGTGGACTCTCCATATCTTAGGAAAGAAAAATTATGCTTACCTGATAAATTTCTTTCTTTCCGGATATGGAGAGTCCACGACCCCTCCCTTAAATTTATGTCAGTTATTTTTTACTAAACCTCAGGCACCTCTACACCTTTGTTTTATTCCTTTTTCCATTTCCCTTCGGTCGAATGACTGGGGATGTATGGGTAGGGGAGTGACACTTAACAGCATGGCTGTGGTGCTCTTTGCCGCCTCCTTCTGGCCAGCAATGATATTCCCACTAGTAATTGATGATGTTGTGGACTCCTCCATATCCGGAAAGAAAGAAATTTATCAGGTAAACACAAATTTTGCTTTTTAAAGAGCTGTGACACATATTTAATAATAATATTTTTAAGTTTTGGTCAGTTATGTATGAGAGCATACACATGACTAGTTAAAGTGAAAGTCAACCATAGCGTTTTTGAAACGCTTTGGTTGACTTGAAACAAATAAAGGGCACTTTCATTCATGAAGTGTAAGATACTTCATGCCGAAAGTGCCTTTATTTGTTTCAACCGTTCGCCGTTCTTAGCTGCTACAGCAGCCCAGGGCAAAAAAAATATTTTGCTAAGAGGTGACATGGGCGCCAAACCGGATTTACTGCACGGCTATTGGCTTAGCAAAAAATATTGTGTCTCTTAGCAAAAACATTTTTTGGCCGTGGGCTGCCAAGAACGTCTGAGACGAATAAAGGCACTTTCTGCATAAAGTATCTTATACTTCATAAATGAAAGTGCCCTTTATTTGTTTCAACAGTCAACCCTAGCGTTTCAAAAATGATATCGTTGACTTTCACTTTAATAAAAAATCAAAAACAATTCCTGTCTGAATTTCAGAATAGAAAATAAATCCTTTTAATATTTACATTTCATAATAAAACCATAAACCCAACTGTAAAAGTCGTATAATCTTAGAGCCTCATGGACACTGGTTAAGATGTTTACAAACAACTGTCAGTGTAAATTATTTTCACTGCATATTTATCTGTTCAAAAATGAACTGTGCATCTCTGTATGTTTTGGGCATTCTAGTGTATAACCTCTGTTACATTAAAAGGACATACTACTCAATTCTAAATCACTTGATAGTAATGCAGCAAAGCTTACAAGAAAATATCACCTGAGCATCTCTATGTAAAAAGGATGCTATTTTACCTTCAAAATTTCTTCAGCTCACAAGAGTAAGTGCTGTGTAAACGGCTATTCTTCAGCTGCTGTCCAGCTACAAGTTTGTAAAAAAAAAAAAAAAAAAAAATAGCCATTCAGCATCAGCATTGCTGTGATCTTATGAGATTTCATTGAAATTTCATGAGATTTCAAAGAACTTAAACGAAATAGGAAAATAACATGACTGTGACTGCACATGACAGATGCACCCTCCCTAGCTTGTCCTGGGACATGCATTCTGACTGGCTGCTTAAAGTCTCTTTACAGTGGGGTGTGAAATTTGAGGTAAAATATCTTCCTTTTTTACATAGAGATGTTCAGGTGATAACTTCAAGTCAGTTTTTTACAGCTATGCTGCATCAGTTTGAAGTGCTTTAACATTTGGGTACCAAGTCCCTTTTAATGCACAATAAAATAACCCCAAAAACCTGCTTTGAGGGGGACTTCAACTTGTGAAGTTGCTCAGCAGTGTGCTCCATCATTCTGGATATTTTATTATAGAATTAAGAAATAGGAAAACAATTGCCAACCTTGTTTGTCCATCCCTGTGTTGACGATAAAGAGCTATGTGTGTTTTTTTTTTTTTTAACTCTTACCATTATATCTGTGTTAAATATAAAAACCAATCTATCCAATCCAATTTATAAAAAATATAATTCAGTGCTGTTTCAGCCCATAGCATTTTACTTATTTAGAACAGCCAGTGGTACTTTTACATAGCTACATTTTACCCTAAAAAAGATTTTCTTAAATTTTTATGATTTACACAGAGCATAAAAAAACTGAACATAAAAAATACCTTTCCAATTTGCTTCTTTTTATCTAATTTTGCTTTATTCTTTCGGTATCCTTTGTTGAAGAACATACCTAGGTAGGCTCTGGAGCAGCATTGCAGTACTAGAGAGAGCTTCTGATTGGTGGCTGCACAAATATACATCTTGTCCTTAGCTCACCTGATTTTGTTCAGCTAGTTACCAGTTGTGCATTGTTGCTCCTTCATCAAAGGAATGAAGAAAATTGGAAGGCTTGTTTTAAAATGTATGCTCTATCTGAATCGTGAAATAAACTTGGGGTTTAATGTTCCTTTTTAAGCTAAATTTGAACAATGTCTAGCTGTAGTCAATCTGTTGTCTCAAATGTTAATAATAATATTTCCTAAACATAAGATATTGTTTAGTGATTGATCTTAAGATGGTGGTTCATTCTCAAGACATCAGTATTGAAATAATTGGTCAGCCATTGACTGTCCTATTTCCCAGAATAATTAAAAGGAACTTTCCTTTTTATTTATTTTGATGTCCTCATTTGCAATATTAATTATTTTTTGTTTTGAAAGTATATGTGGCACAGAACAAGCCACACCCATAGGGCTATCATTCTTTCATCAAACACTGCAGCTGTGTTGTTTTTGGGAGTTGAGCTTTTATGTTTTCACATTAGCTAATGTGACAACCCTTTAGCTACCATTTGTGTTTTGTATTTCTTTGTCTTGGTTTTTTTTTTTTTGTTGGTTAATTAGTGTTGTATTGAGCAAAGCATACAACATTCTTACTTTTAACCCCTTGACCAAAAAATTTACGTATATATCTGCTGGTGCGATGGGAGATGTGAATGGGGCAGCACAGCGGCGAAGGGGGGAGGCAGTGGGAGTGATGGGCGTGGCCCTACACTGCAGAAAATTGAAGTTTGGAAGGAAGAGGGAGGGTTGGGACACTGTACTACAGAAAAAGTATGGATTGTAGGGGGCACCACTGCACTACAGAAAATAATAATAATAATAAAAAAAATAGAAATATCATATAAACTAGTTACTGGCAGACCGCTGGCAGTACCTAAAATGGCCACCACTATCTGTTTGGGGGTATCAGGGAAGTGGGCGGGCTTAAGAGGGTTCCCTACACTGCAGAAAGAAAAAAAAAAATAATAATAAAAAACTAAAAAAAAAATCAAAAAAAAATCCTAGACTACATACTGGCAGACTGTCTGCCAGTACATAAGAAGTGTGTGGAGAGGGGTTGGGTAAAAGAGCTGTTTAGGAGGGATCAGGAAGCTGCAAGGTGGGAGGGTAATCGCTGCATTACAATACTATTACCCTTAATAAATCCCTTCCCTGATGAGAATTTTAAAACTGTGGTGCGCAGCTGCAATTAGTGGCCTTCTAATTAACAAAAATCAATGGCAAAGCCATGTATGTTTTCTGTTTCTGAACATAGGGGACCCTAGAGAAGCTTTTACATCTATTTGTGTTATGACTTCACAAGCGGTATGTAAATAATTTTAGCGAGAAACACAACATTTTTGGGGTTTGGTGAAACGGTTGCATTAAATATAACAAAATGGGTCTAGATAAAAACATTGGGCTGTCATCTTTAAAGAAATATATTGTTTTGATAGGCAAATACTAAAACCAAGGCTCTATTTCTGTCTAAATGGAGTGATGGCAAAAATGCTAAAAATACTCTGGTATTTTGGGCGTTTTTTTCTGAAATTCCATGTAGCGCAGGGGTTAATGCAGCATATGTACACTTTGGTGATATGTAGAGAAACATTTAGAAAATGTATACCTAGTCATAAAAGGTATATGTTTAAAGGGATATGAAACACAATTTTTTTCTTTCATGATTCAGATAGAGCAGGCAATTTTTAAGCAACCTTCTAATTTACTCCTATTATACTGTAAATTTTTCTTCGTTCTCTTGGTATCAATTTGAAAAAGCAGGAATATAAGCTTAGGAGCCAGCCCATTGTTTTTGTTTCAGCACCTGGGTAGCATTTGCTGATTGTTGGCTTAATATAGCCACCTATCAGCAAGCGCTACCAAGGGGTGCTAAACTAAAAATGATAAAGATACCAAGAGAACTAAGATTTGATAATATGACTAAACTAGAAAGTTGCTTCAAATTGCATACTGTATCTGAATCATTAAATAAAAAAATTGGATTTCATATCCCTTTTAAATTTATACCTTCAAACTGCTAGACATTTTATTTAATAAGATAGTATACCTTTTTAAAGAGATGAACAATATCAAATGTACAGCATCTAATGTAAGAGTTTTTATTTTTGCTTATGATAGTTGTGCCCTTCAAAGCGTAGAGCCAGTGATCTTTGATGTATCGCACGCTGTAAGAAAGTCATTTATTATTAACTGTATCTGAAAGTTTGACCTTTGCTTCAAATTAAGGGTTTATAATTCATTGCATGCTGACTAACTGTGGGCATTAACTTTAAACATGTTATTTATTTCAGACACCTAGCTGCTGGGGTGAAGAAGGCACAGAAAGGAAAAACAGTCATCAGCGTTCTGCATCCTGGTGTAGTGCTGATCAGCTCAAAGAGGTATTTTACAGCTCAGTACTAATCCTATAATATAAAAGGCCAAGTGTGTTTGTCCGAAGCTGTCATGCGCAGTAGAGACTGCAGGAGGACAAACACACCTGGCCTTCAACAGACTGATCTGCAGTGGCATTTGAGGTCGACCGGGCGTGACAGGGCCGGGTGTGGTGCGTGCGGGGCCGGGTGTGACGTGGGCGGTGCTGGTCGGGGCCGTGCGGCCGTAAAAGAGAGAGAGAGAGCAAAAGAGAGAGGGAGAGAACGAGCAAAAGAGAGGGGGGGAGAGCGAGCAAAAGAGAGGGGGAGAGAGAGCAAAAGAGAGGGGGGGAGAGAGAGAGCAAAAGAGAGGGGGGGGGAGAGAGAGAGCAAAAGAGAGGGGGGAGAGAGAGAGCAAAAGAGAGGGGGGAGAGAGTGAGTGCAAAAGAGAGGGGGGAGAGAGTGAGTGCAAAAGAGAGGGGGGAGAGAGTGAGAGCAAAAGAGAGGGGGGAGAGAGTGAGAGCAAAAGAGAGGGGGGAGAGAGTGAGAGCAAAAGAGAGGGGGGATAGAGAGAGAGCAAGGGGTGGAACCGCTGTACTGCAAAAAATGGCCTGTGTACACGGGCTTTAGGACTAGTTATCTATAAAATGCCAATCATTTTAATGCATAACTAAGATGGCTTCTTTCACTTATAGTTTTTGTCTTCTTTTTTTATAATTTGGAGATGGCAATTTATATTTTTTGAAAACCTTGTTGTTTTATCACCAGGTTTATTAATAAATTATACTTCTTTAAAAAAATTTTTAGAGCAGTGCTTCCCTTATGTGCATTGCAGTTTTGATTTTAAAATAAAAACAATAATTTGAAAAGGTGTACCTTTTCTTAATATATTTATCTGATGATTTGCATTACATATGTTTAAATGTTTTGTGATAGACTTGTAAAGTCTAGCGCAATTGTAGGAATCTATCATTCTTTGGTGCAACAGTTGATCAAACATGATTGTGTTAAGCCTGGTTCAATATCTACTTGTATATGTGCTGAGATTTTATTTTTAATGAGTCCTTATTACAGTTCTATGAAAATTTGGATACATTAATCTCATTATGAACTAAACATGCTACCATTTATTTGGACCATGGAACATCATTTAGCAGTGTCATGGCTAGAAATTAAGGCATGTTTATTAATGTACTTGTGTAACATGCATAGTTAATATATGCTGGGATTTACTGCTGATATTTTTTTCTTTCCATAAGGCAGGGAGAGTCCATGACTTCATTCCATACTGTTGGGAAATACAACACCTGACCACCAGGAGGAGGCAAAGACACCTCAACCAAAGGCTTAAATATCCCTTCCACATCCCCTATCCCCCCCCCCCCCCAGTCATTCTTTGCCTTTCGTCACTAGAGGAGGATGGCAGAGAAGTGTCGGAAGATTTGGATAGTCCTTAATGGGCATGTTCCCTTCACGAGAGGACTGGAGTTTTAAGTAATCATATAAACCTCTCAGTGATAGTATTGATAAGTTAGTCTGGAGATGCAGGGAAAGTTTTTATGCGAAGCCATCCAGACTGTCTAACAACTCCTGAGCAATCAGTGTTAACGAGTTATACCGCTTTCTTTCTTTCATGTAAGTGGCAAGAGTCCGTGAGCTAGTGACGTATGGGATATACATTCCTACCTGGAGGGGGCGAAGTTTCCCAAACCTCAAATGCCTATAAATACACCTCCCACCTCACTCATACTTCAGTTTTACAAACTTTGCCTTTGTTCGAGGATGGTTAATTAAGTTGTGCTTGATTTCTTCTGTGAAAGGCGCTTCTAAGCATTTTGAAGCCCAGTGTTTGAGGGATGTGAAGGGAGTATTTGCCTAATGATGCCATGTTTTCACCTATGGGAAATCTATTCTAAGGCTCTCTGTAAATTCGGTTGTGGGGATTCATCTGCCACCTCCCTTTACAGATCGACACTATACTCCTCTACCATTACATCTGCTGATATGTTTCAGTACTGGTTTGGCTGTCTGCTATATGTGGGTGGGTGGGTGTCTTCAGTTAAGTATATATTATTTTTTAAGACACTCTAAGCTGTGTTTGACACTTTATATTTCTCTTGTAAGGTGTATCCAGTCCACGGATTCATCCTTTACTTGTGGGATATTCTCCTTCCTAACAGGAAGTGGCAAAGAGAGCACACAGCAGAGCTGTCCATATAGTTCCCCCTCTAGCTCCACCCCCCAGTCATTCTCTTTGCCGACTCTAAGCAATAGGGTCCCTCTCGGAAGGGTAAAGTGAATGTGGTGTTAGATTTGTAGTTTTTTTGTTCTACAAGCAAAAGTTTGTTTTTTTAAATGGTACCGGTGTGTACTATTTACTCTCCAGCAGAAAAGAGATGAAGATTTCTGCAGAGAGGAAAATGATTTTAGCATGTTGTAACTAAAATCCACTGCTGTTCCCACACAGGACTGAGGAGTACAAGAAAACTTCAGTTGGGGGGAACGGTTTGCAGGTTAGGCTGCAATAAGGTATGTTCAGTCATTTATTTCTAGACAAGACTGATAATGCTAGAAAAGGACTGATAAGATCCCCATGAGGGAAGGGTAAGCTTTATTCAGAGACTAAGTATGGAATTACAAGCTTACATAACAGGGCTAATTTATGCTGGTTGACACTATTTTATGGCAAGTTGACACTTTTTTATGGCAAACGGTTTTTACTAATAAAGATCGTTTTTTGAGACACTTTGAAGGTCCCTTTGGGTTTCTTTCAGGGGTTGTTACCCACATGGCTGATATTATAACTCTTAGGAGTGTTTCTTTAGGCCTCACAGCACCGGAGTAAGGTGGGAGGGGCCTAATTTTGCGCCTCCGATGCACAGTTAGATTGACTAGATCTTCAGGCTGTTTTCACATGGAGGCTTCTGCTACAGTTTGAGGACCCATAAGAAGCTTTTTCCCCATAAATCTGACTTCTAAGGGAAGGTAGGGCCAAGGTGCTAAAGTTGTTTTAACCGGTCTGTTAGCTTACTATTGATCCGGTTTGGGCATTAAGGGGTTAATCGCTTCTATTGCTAGTTGTGCAATCTTACCAATACTTTAGGTACATACTGTGAAAATTTCAAAAAGTTTGGTGCATTTTTCACTGATTTGGAAAATTGTTTGCTCTTTTTATTTCTTAAAGACACAGTAACGTTTTTTTGCAAAGTGTGTTTTTGCTTGATTAAAGTGATTTCTAAGCCTGTTTGTCTTACTACTAGTCTGTTAAACATGTCTGTTACCAAGGAAAATCCTTGTTCAATGTGTTTAGAAGCCATGGTGGAACCCCCTCTTAAAATGTGTCCCACTTGTATTGATATGTCTATAATGTGGCCCAAGATGATTCTCAGACGGAAGGTAATGAGGTTAGCCCGTTTACCTCTCCCCAAGTGTCATAACCAGTTACGCCCACTCAAGCGACGCCTAGCACCTCTAGCGCGTCTAACTCTTTTACCTTACAAGACTTGGCGGCAGTTATGGTTAATACCCTCTCAGTATTTTTATCTAAGCTGCCCGTGTTACCTGCAAAGCGTCACAGATTTGTTTTAAGAACAGATTATGAGCATTCTGACGCTTTAGTAGCCGTATCCGATATACACTCACAACGCTCTGAAATGGGGGCGAGGGATGTGCTGTCTGAAGGAGAAATTTCCGATTCGGGAAAGGTTGCTCCTTAGACAGACTCAGATACGTTGGCTTTTAAATTTAAACTAGAACACCTGCGCTTATTGCTCAGGGAGGTATTAGTTACTCTGGATGACTGTGACCCTTTGGTGGTTCCAGAGAAATTGTGTAAAATGGACAAGTACCTAGAAGTTCCTGTTTACACTGATGTGTTCCCGGTCCCTAAGAGGATTACGGATATAGTAACTAGGGAGTGGAATAGACCAGGTATTCCGTTTTTTTCCCCCTCCTGTTTTTAAGAAAATGTTCCCCATATCTGACACCACGCGGGACTCGTGGCAGATGGTCCCTAAGGTAAAGGGGGCTGTTTCTTCACTTTCTAAACGCACAACCATACCAATTGAGGACAGTTGTGCTTTTAAAGACCCTATTGATATAAAATTAGAGGGTTTACTTAATAAAATTTTTGTTCATCAAGGTTTTCTTCTCCAACTTATAGAGTGCATTGTTCCTGTAACTATTGCAGCTGCTTTCTGGTTTGAGGCGCTGGAAGATGCGCTAAATGGCTAAAGTCCTGGTCGGCCGATGTGTCGTCAAACTACTGAACATCCCTTTCAAAGGAAAGACCCTTTTCGGGCCTGAATTGAAAGAGATTATCTCAGAAATCACTGGGGGAAAAGGCCATGCTCTCCCTCAGGACAAGTCCTTTAAGACAAAGAACAAACAAAATCATTTTCGTTCCTTTCGAAATTTCAGGAGCGGTCTCGCTTCATCCTCCCCTGCTGCAAAGCAAGAGGGTAACACTTCACAACCCAGGGAAGCCTGGAAACCTTACCAGGGCTGGAACAAGGGTAAACAGGTCAAGAAGCCTGCAGCTGCCTCCAAGACAGCATAAAGGGGTAGCCCCCGATCCGGGACCGGATCTAGTGGGGGGCAGACTCTCTCTCTTTGCTCAGGCCTGGGCAAGAGACGTACACGATCCTTGGGCCTTAGAGATTGTATCCCAGGGATATCTTCTAGAATTCAAGGACTCCCCTCCAAGGGGAAGGTTCCACATTTCTCGTCTGTCTACAGACCAGACAAAGAAAGAGGCGTTCTTACGCTGCATAGAAGACCTACATACAATGGGAGTGATCCACCCAGTTCGAATTGTGGAACAAGGGCTGGGTTTTTACTCAAACCTGTTTGTGGTTCCCAAAAAAGAAGGAACTTTCAGACCAATCCTGGATCTCAAAATTCTAAACAAGTTCCTCATTCAAGATGGAGACCATTCGGACAATCTTACCAATGATCCAGGAGGGTCAATATATGACTACCGTGGATCTAAAGGATGCGTATCTGCACATTCCTATCCACAAAGATCATCACCAGTTTCTCAGGTTCGCCTTTCTGGACAAGCATTATCAGTTTGTGGCTCTTCCTTTCGGGTTGGCCACTGCTCCCAGAATTTTCACAAAGGTGCTAGGGTCCCTTCTGGCGGTACTAAGACCGCGGGGCATAGCAGTGGCGCCTTATCTAGACGACATCTTAATTCAGGCGTCGACTTTCCAAAGAGCCAAGTCTCACACGGAAATTGTAGTGGCCTTTCTGAGGTCTCACGGGTGGAAGGTGAACATCAAAAAGAGTTCTCTCTCCCCCCTCACAAGAGTTCCCTTCCTGGGAACCCTAATAGACTCGGTAGAAATGAAAATATTTCTGACGGAGGTCAGAAAGTTAAAACTCTTAACTACTTGCCGAGCTCTTCATTCTATTCCTCGGCCATCTGTAGCTAAGTGCATGGAGACAATCGGACTAATGGTAGCGGCAATGGACATAGTCCCTTTTGCACGGATATACCTCAGACCACTGCAACTATGAATGCTCAAACAGTAGAATGGGGATTATGCAGATTTGTCTCCTCAAATACAGTTGGACCAGGGGACCAGAGATTCTCTTCTCTGGTGGTTGTCTCAGGATCACCTGTCTCAGGGAATGTGTTTCCGCAGACCAGAGTGGATCATCGTAACGACTGACGCCAGTCTGTTGGGCTGGGGTGCTGTCTGGGACTCCCTGAAAGCTCAGGGCTTATGGTCTTGGGAAGAAGCTCTTCTCCCGATAAACATTCTGGAACTGAGGGCGATATTCAACGCTCTTCAGGCATGGCCTCAGCTAGCTGCGGCCAAATTCATCAGATTTCAGTCGTACAACATCACAACTGTAGCTTACATCAACCATCAAGGGGTAACAAGGAGTCCCCTAGCAATGATGGAAGTATCCAAAATAATCAGGTGGGCGGAGGATCACTCTTGCCACCTCTCAGCAATTCACATCCCAGGAGTAGACAACTGGGAAGCGGATTTTCTAAGTCGTCAGACTTTTCATCCGGGGGAGTGGGAACTCCCCCCCCTTAGGTATTTGCCCAGCTGACTCAGCTATGGGGCACTCCAATTGGATCTGATGGCGTCCTGTCAGAATGCCAAACTTCCTCTTTATGGGTCTAGGTCCCGGGATCCCCAGGCGGTGTTGATAGATGCTCTAGCAGCGCCTTGGCCCTTCAATCTGGCCTATGTGTTTCCACCTTTCCTCTCCTTCCTCGTCTGGTTGCCAGAATCAAGCAGGAGAGGGCGTCGGTATGCAGACCTAGTGGACATGTCATCCGTTCCACCATGGACTCTGCCAATGAGGCAGGACCTTCTACTTCAAGGTCCTTTCAAACATCCAAATCTAATTTCTCTGGGTCGGACTGCTTGGAGATTGAACGCCTAATTCTATCTAAGCGTGATTTCTCTGTGTCGGTTATCGATACCCTGATTCAGGCTAGAAAGCCTGTCACCAGGAAAATTTACCATAAGAATTGGTGAAAATATCTTTGTTGGTGCGAATCCAAGGGTTACTCATGGAGTAAGATTAGGATTCCCAGGATATTGTCCTTTCTCCAAGATGGATTGGAGAAAGGATTATCAGCTAGTTCCTTAAAAGTACAGATATCTGCTTTTTCTATTCTTTTACACAAACGTCTGGCAGAGGTACCAGACGTTCAAGCGTTTAGTCAGGCTTTAGTCAGAATCAAGCCTGTTTATAGACCTGTGGCTCCGCCATGGAGTCTGAATTTAGTTCTTTCAGTTCTGCAAGGGGTTCCGTTTGAACCTTTACATTCCATAGATATTAAGCTTTTATCTTGGAAAGTTTTGTTTTTGGTAGCTATCTCTTCGGCTCGAAGAGTTTCAGAGTTATCTGCTTTACAGTGTGATTCACCTTACTTGGTGTTCCACGCAGATAAGGTAGTCTTGCTTACCAAACCCGGTTTTCTTCCTAAGGTTGTGTCTAATAAGAATATTAACCAGGAAATTGTTGTTCCTTCTCTGTGTCCTAAGCCTTCTTCGAAGAAGGAACGTCTGTTACACAATCTTGATGTGGTTCGTGCTTTAAAGTTCTATTTACAAGCAACTAAGGATTTCAGACAAACAACTTCATTGTTTGTCATCTATTCTGGTAAGAGAAGAGGTCAGAAGGCGACTGCTACCTCTCTTTCCTTTTGGCTGAAAAGCATCATCCGTCTGGCCTATGAGACTGCTGGCCAGCAGCCTCCTGAAACAATTACTGCTCATTCTACCAGAGCAGTGGCTTCCACATGGGCTTTTAAAAATGAGGCTTCTGTTGAACAGATTTGTAAGGCAGCGACTTGGTTTTCGCTGCATACTTTTTCCAAATTTTACAAATTCGATACTTCTTCGGAGGCTATTTTTGGGAGAAAGGTTCTACAAGCAGTGGTGCCTTCCGTTTAAGGTACCTGTCTTGTTCCCTCCCTTCATCCGTGTCCTAAAGCTTTGGTATTGGTATCCCACAAGTAAAGGATGAATCCGTGGACTGGATACACCTTACAAGAGAAAACAGAATTAATACTTACCTGATAAATTACTTTCTCTTGTGGTGTATCCAGTCCACGGCCCACCCTGGCTATTAGGTAGATTTTTAGTTTAAACTACAGTCACCACTGCACCCTATGGTTTCTCCTTTTTCCTCCTAACCTTTGGTCGAATGACTGGGGGTTGGAGCTAGAGGGGGAGCTATATGGACAGCTCTGCTGTGTGCTCTCTTTGCCACTTCCTGTTAGGAAGGAGAATATCCCACAAGTAAAGGATGAATCCGTGGACTGGATACACCACAAGAGAAAGTAATTTATCAGGTAAGCATAAATTCTGTTTTTAAAGTTTTAATATATATTGCATATATTTCCCATGAGTCAGGTCTATGTTTTTTCCCTTTGCAGTCTAATAGTTTCAGTATGGAAAATTATGTTTGGGAGAAATTTTTAATATTTTTGACTTACCTGAGGTTTAAGCTAGTTGTAACTTCGGTCTTGTTTTTTCAAATTTTCGTGGGTTAATTAGGTTTGCGATGGCGCAAAATACTTCTATTTATTGCAACATTTTTGGCGCAAATTTTTTCGACACAAAGGTTGCGTTTGTAGTGATGCGTGTCACGTCATTTCTTGCGTCTTTGCTGATGCAGATTTTTTGGGCACGAAGTTGTGCCTGTTATGACGCGAGTTGTTTAATTTCCTGTTAACCTTGGCTCCAAAAGTTCAGCATTTGCGTCATCTTTGTTAGCGTGATTTTTGGCACCAAACATTTTGTTAAATTAAGTCTCTCCCTCTCTTGCTGTCTGCTTTCATTTGTTACAGAGGGCTATATTTGCTTTTGTTTTTCATATAAGAATTTTTTCCTATTCTTGAAATTGCTATTTTGAGGAAATTGGATATTTTGTTTAAATGTTATTTTTTTCTTTATTGTTAAATTTTTCAAGATGTCTCAAACTGATCCTGCCTCTGATGTTAATGTAGGAACCAAGTTGCCTGAAAACAAATCTTCCAAAGCTAAGTGTGTATGTTGTACATTGGCTGATTTTCCTTTTTCAGCTCAAGTATGTGGCACTTGTTATAGAAACTTTATCAGCATGAAACAATTTCTCATAAGTACAAATACATCTACTGTTAATCCTTCACAGTCTAATGTACATGATATTCCTGTAGATATAAGATTATATTGCTGCAGCCATAGAGAAGGCTTTGACTGCTATTCCGCCTTCAAATAAAAGTAAAAGGTCTCTTCCTACTTCTCATAATGCTGATTAAGTTTGTATTGACAAACAACATACTGAAGTATTGTCTGCTGATGAGGATTTCTCTGGCTTAGAGGATCCTACTTCAGACTCTGAAATTGATGAATCTTTCTTTTTAAGATAGAATATATCTGTTCTTTGTTAAAGGAAGTATTGTTTACTTTGGATATTGAGGAATCTAGTCTTCTTGATAACAAGAATAGCAAACGTTTGAATTCTGTTTTTAAGACTTCTGAGGTTACTCCTCAAGTTTTTCCTATTCCAGAACTATCTCTAATATTATTACTAAGGAATGGTCTAAGCCTGGTACTTCTTTTAATCCTCCTTCTAGGTTTAAAAAATTGTTTCCTTTATCTGTGTCTAATTTAGAGCTTTGGGAGAAAGTCCCTAAAGTTGATGGTGCTGTTTCTACTCTTGCTAAACGTACTACTATTCCTATGGAAGATAGTACTTCTTTTAAGGATCCCTTAGATAGGAAGATTGAATCTTATCTTAGGAAGGCATATTTACATACTGGCTATATTCTTAGACCTGCTATCGCTATAGCTGATGTTGCTACTGCTTCAACTTTTTGGTTGGACAGTCTAGCACAGCAGTTATCGGATCCTGATTTAACTAGCATTGTTCTACTTCAAAAGTTTTACTGGGGGTAAAGGAGTTTTTCTGCCTCAAGATAAGAAATCTAAGGGTAAATTTAAGGCTCCCAATCGTTTTCGTTCCTTTCATCAGTCTAAGGAACAAAAAAACACTCCTTCCCCTAAGGCCTTTGGTTCCAATTGGAGACCATCCACAAATTGGAATAAGTCCAAGCCTTATAAGAAACCAAATACTGCCCCTAAGACTGCATGAATGTGCGGCCCTCAATCCAGTTCAACTGGTGGGGGGCAGACTAAAAAATTTTTTAAGACATTTGGGATTCTGTCTAAAATCAGTGGATTCAGGTTTCTCAGGGGTATCGAATAGGTATCAGAATAAGACCTCCCATGGGACGATTCTTTCCCATGTTCCAAGAAACCCTGTGAAGGCTCATGCTTTTCTGAAGTGTGTTTAAGACCTAGAGCTTTCAGGGGTGATTGTTCCGGTTCCTCTAAAGGAACAGGGTTTGGGGTTTTATTCAAATCTGTTCATTGTCCCAAAGAAAGAGGATTCATTCAGACCAATTCTGGATCTGAAAACTTTAAATCGTTTTGTAAGAGTCCCAACTTTCAAGATGGTGACTATAAGGACTATTCTTATTTTTGTTCAGCAAGGTAATTTCATGTCCACAATAGACTTAAAGGACACTTCTCTTCATATTCCGATTCACCCAGACCTCTATCGGTTTCTGAGATTCTCTTTTCTAGACGAGCATTACCAATTTGTCGCTCTTCCATTTGGTCTAACGACAGCACCAAGGATCTTTTCAAAGGTTCTCGGTGCCCTTCTATCTGTAATCACAGAGCAGGGTATTGCAGTGTTTCCTTATTTGGACAATATCTTGGTACTAGCTCAATCTTTTCATTTAGCAGAATCTCACACGAAACAACTTGTCATTTTTTTAAAGACATGGTTGGAGGATCAATTTATAAAAGAGTTTCTTGATTCCTCAGACAATGGTCACCTTTTTAGGTTTCCAGATAGATTCAGTGTCCATGACTCTTTGACAGAAAAGAGACAAATGAAGTTGGTGTTAGCTTGTCTAAACCTTCAGTCTCTATCATTACCTTCAGTGGCTATGTGCATGGTAGTTTTAGGTCTCATGATTACAGCATCGGACACAATCCCCTTTGCTCGTTTTCATATGAGACCTCTTCAGCTTTGCATGTTGCACCAATCGTGCAGGGATTATACTCAGATATCACAGTTGATATACTTAAGTCCCATCATTCGACAATCTCTGTCTTGGTGTTTTGGTATTGTTCAAGGGGCCTCCTTTGTTTGTCCTTCCTGGACTGTGATCACAACAGATGCAAGTCTTACAGGTTGGGGAGCTGTCTGGGGGTCTCTGACAGCACAAGGAGTTTGGGAACCTCAGGAGGCGAGGTTACCAATCAATATTTTAGAACTCTGTGCTATTTTCAGAGCTCTTCAGGTTTGGCCTCTATTGAAGAGAGAACTTTATATTCAATTCCAGACAGACAATATAACTACAGTGGCATATGTCAATCATCAAGGGGGGACTCGCAGTCCTTTAGCAATGAACAAAGTATCTCTGATACTTTCTTGGGCGGAAACCAACTCTTGTCAAATTTCTGCGATTCATATCCCAGGAGTAGACAATTGGGAAGCGGATTATCTCAGTCGTCAGACTTTACATCTAGGAGAGTGGTCTCTCCATCCAGATGTGTTTTTTCAATTGGTACAGATGTGGGGTGCCCCAGAAATAGATCTTATGGCCTTGAATCTGAACAAGAAGCTTCCAAGATATCTTTCCAGGTCCAAGGATCCTCAGGCGGAGATGGTAGATGCTCTAGCAGTTCCTTGGTTTTACCAACCTGCTAACATTTTTCCGCCTCTGGTTCTTCTTCCAAAGATGATCTCCAAGATCATAATGGAACAATGCTATGTGTTTCTGATAGATCGAGCTTGGTCTCTCAGGTTTTGGTATGCAGACCTTGTCAAGATGTCCAGTTGCCAACTTTGGCCACTTCCTTTAAGTCCAGACCTTCTGTCTCGAGGGCCGTTTTTCCATCAGGATCTCAAATCTCTAAATTTGATGGCATGGAAATTGAACCCTTAGTGCTTAGTCATAGAGGTTTTTCTGACTCAGTAATTAGCACTATGATACAGGCTCGTAAGTCTGTTTCAAGGAAAATACATCATCGGGTTTGGAAAACCTATATTTCTTGGTTTTCTTCTAATTATTCTTGGCATTCTTTCAGAATCCCTCGGATTTAACAGTTTCTTCAGGATGGTTTGGATAAGGGTTTGTCTGCAAATACTTTGAAAGGACAAATTTCTGCTCTTTCTGTTTTATTTCATAGAAAGATTGCTAAACTTCCTGATATTCACTGTTATGTTCAGGCTTTGATTCATATTAAACCTGTTTTCTCTTGTAAGGTGTATCCAGTCCACGGGTTCATCCATTACTTGTGGGATATTCTCCTTCCCAACAGGAAGTTGCAAGAGGACACCCACAGCAGAGCTGTCTATATAGTTCCTCCCCTAACTGCCACCCCAGTCATTCTCTTGCAACTCTCGACAAGAAAGGAAGTATCAAGAGATATGTGGTGACTTAGTCTAGTTTTACTTTCATGGTACCGACGTTGTACTGTTTTTCTCTCAGGCAGAAATTAGAAGAAGAATTCTGCCTGGAGATTTGATGATCTTAGCGGTTTGTAACTAAGGTCCATTGCTGTTCTCACACATAACTGATGAATATGGGAAAACTTCAGTTGGGGGAACGGCCTGCAGATTACCTGCTTTGAGGTATGTTCAGTATTTTTATTTCTAAAGAGAGGAATAAGTTCTAGAAAATGCTGACAGAGCCTTGTGTATTTGAGGTAAGCCTGATGCAGTGATTTAATAGTGACTGGGATCATGCTTACATAACAGGGTAATACTCATATTAATATTCATATTGCTTAGTGACAAAACGTTTACATGATTTCAAATTAATAGGACGTTTTTTCTCTGAGGGAGATAACTCTTTATTTGGGGCCTAGTTTCCACATGGCTAGTCAGATACTCCTAGGAGTATTTTCTTAAGGCCCCTCTGACATCCAGTACATGGTGGGAGGGGCCTATTTTAGCGCTCTAACTGCGCAGTTTTAATACAGACTGAGACATCCAGCTTCCCTAGATGAGTCCTCTGGCATCTGAGAACCATTTCAAAGGGGTTATTTCTGCACAAAATCGTATTTAAGGACAGGTAGGAGCCTCAGCAGAGCTGTGGCATGGTGCTCAATTGATTTTTAACGTTTTTTTTTACGTTTTTCAATCCGGTTTGGGGCCTAAGGGGTTAATCATCCATTTGCAATTGGGTGCAATGCTGCTTTAGTCCCTTATTCACACTGTAAAAATTTCAAAGATTTTACTGTATTTTTTCACTGTTTTGCAGTTTAAATGCTATTTTTTTTCTCTTAAAGGCACAGTAACGTTTTTGTTTAATTGCTGTTTCACCTTTATTAAAGTGTTTTCCAAGCTTGCTTGTCTCATTACTAGTCTGTTAAACATGTCTGACATAGAGGAAACTCCTTGTTCAATATGTTTGGAAGCCATTGTGGAACCCCCTCTTAGAATGTGTACCAAATGTACTGATATTTCTCTTGTTAAGTGTATCCAGTCCACGGATCATCCATTACTTGTGGGATATTCTCCTTCCCAACAGGAAGTTGCAAGAGGATCACCCACAGCAGAGCTGCTATATAGCTCCTCCCCTCGCTGCCATACCCAGTCATTCTTTTGCAACTCTCAACAAAGATGGACGTAGTAAGAGGAGAGTGGTGTATTATAGTTAGTTTTTTAACTTCAATCAAAAGTTTGTTATTTTTAAATGGTACCGGAGTGTACTGTTTCATCTCAGTCAGCATTAGAAGAAGAATCTGCCTGTGATTTCTATGCTGTTCTCACATATTCTGAGGAGTGAGGTAACTTCAGAGGGGGAATAGCGTGCAGGTTTTCCTGTAATAAGGTATGTGCAGTTAACATATTTCTAGGGATGGAATTTGCTAGAAAAATGCTGCTGATACCGGATTAATGTAAGATAAGCCTTAAATGCAGTGATAGCGACTGGTATCAGGCTTATTAACAGAGATACATACTCTTATAAAAGTGTAATATAAAACGTTTGCTGGCATGTTAATCGTTTTTATATATGTTTGGTGACAAAACTTATTGGGGCCTAGTTTTTTTCCACATGGCTTGCTTGATTTTTGCCTAGTAACAGGCTTTCCACTGTTGCAATATGAATGGGAAGGGCCTATTTTAGTGCTTTTCTGTGCAGATAAAAATACTGACAGAGACATTCAGCTTCCCTCTGCATGATACAGGACATCTCTGAAGGGCTCAAAAGGCTTCTAAGTCGTGTTTGAGGAGGGTAACAATCACAGTAGACTGTGGCAGTTGTTGTGAATGTGTTTAAAAAACCTTTTTGTCATTTATTATTCTGTTTTTGTTATTAAGGGGTTAATCATCCATTTGCAAGTGGGTGCAATGCTCTGCTGACTTGTTACATACACTGTAAAAATTTTGTTAGTGTAACTGCCTTTTTTCACTGTTATTTCAAATTTTGTCAAAATTTGTTTCTCTTAAAGGCACAGTAACGTTTTTTTATATTGCTTGTTAACTTGCTTTAAAGTGTTTTCCAAGCTTGCTAGTCTCATTGCTAGTCTGTACAAACATGTCTGAAACAGAGGATACTTGTTCATTATGATTAAAAGCCATGGTGGAGCCCCATAGGAGAATGTGTACTAAATGTATTGATTTCACCTTAAACAGTAAAGATCTGTCTTTATCTATAAAAGAATTGTCACCAGAGGGGTCTGTCGAGGGGGAAGTTATGCCGACTAACTCTCCCCATGTGTCGGACCCTTCGCCTCCCGCTCAAGGGACGCACGCTAATATGGCGCCAAGTACATCAGGGACGCCCATAGCGATTACTTTGCAGGACATGGCTGCAATCATGAATAATACCCTGTCAGAGGTATTATCCAGATTGCCTGAATTGAGGGGCAAGCGCGATAGCTCTGGGGTTAGACGAGATACAGAGCGCGTAGATGCTGTAAGAGCCATGTCTGATACTGCGTCACAATATGCAGAACCTGAGGACGGAGAGCTTCAGTCTGTGGGTGACGTCTCTGAATCGGGGAGACCTGATTCAGAGATTTCTAATTTTAAATTTAAGCTTGAGAACCTCCGTGTATTGCTTGGGGAGGTATTAGCTGCTCTGAATGACTGTGACACAATTGCAGTGCCAGATAAATTGTGTAGGCTGGATAAATACTATGCAGTGCCGGTGAGTACTGATGTTTTTCCAATACCTAAAAGGCTTACAGAAATTATTAGTAAGGAGTGGGATAGGCCCGGTGTGCCCTTTTCCCCACCTCCTATATTTAGAAAAATGTTTCCAATAGATGCCACTACACGGGACTTATGGCAGACTGTCCCTAAGGTGGAGGGAGCAGTTTCTACTTTAGCAAAGCGTATCACTATCCCGGTTGAGGACAGTTGTGCTTTTTCAGATCCAATGGATAAAAAATTAGAGGGTTACCTTAAGAAAATGTTTATTCAACAAGGTTTTATTTTACAGCCCCTTGCATGCATTGCGCCTGTCACTGCTGTGGCGGCATTCTGGTTTGAGGCCCTGGAAGAGGCCATCCATACAGCTCCATTGACTGAAATTGTAGACAAGCTTAGAACTCTTAAGCTAGCTAACTCATTTGTTTCTGATGCCATTGTTCATTTGACTAAACTAACGGCTAAGAATTCCGGACTCGCCATCCAGGCGCATAGGGCGCTATGGCTCAAATCCTGGTCAGCTGATGTGACTTCAAAGTCTAAATTACTCAACATTCCTTTCAAGGGGCAGACCTTATTTGGGCCTGGTTTGAAAGAAATTATTGCTGACATTACTGGAGGTAAGGGTCATACCCTTCCTCAGGACAGGGCTTAATCAAAGGCCAAACAGTCTAATTTTCGTGCCTTTCGAAATTTCAAGGCAGGTGCAGCATCAACTTCCTCTGCTTCAAAACAAGAGGGAACTTTTGCTCAATCCAAGCAGGCCTGGAAACCTAACCAGTCCTGGAACAAGGGCAAGCAGGCCAGAAAGCCTGCTGCTGCCTCTAAGACAGCATGAAGGAGCGGCCCCCTATCCGACAACGGATCTAGTAGGGGGCAGACTCTCTCTCTTCGCCCAGGCGTGGGCAAGAGATGTTCAGGATCCCTGGGCGTTGCAGATCATATCTCAGGGATATCTTCTGGACTTCAAAGCTTCTCCTCCACAAGGGAGATTTCACCTTTCAAGATTATCTGCAACCCAGATAAAGAAAGAGGCATTCCTAAGCTGCGTACAAGATCTCCTTGTAATGGGAGTGATCCATCCAGTTCCGCGGACGGAACAAGGACAGGGGTTTTATTCAAATCTGTTTGTGGTTCCCAAAAAAGAGGGAACCTTCAGACCAATTTTGGATTTAAAGATCCTAAACAAATTCCTCAGAGTTCCGTCATTCAAGATGGAAACTATTCGAACCATTTTACCCATGATCCAAGAGGGTCAGTACATGACCACAGTGGACTTAAAGGATGCCTACCTTCACATTCCGATTCACAAGAATCATCATCAGTTCCTGAGGTTTGCCTTTCTAGACAGGCATTACCAATTTGTAGCTCTTCCATTCGGGTTGGCTACAGCCCCAAGAATTTTTACAAAGGTTCTGGGCTCACTTCTGGCGGTCCTAAGACCGCGAGGCATAGTGGTGGCTCCTTACCTGGACGATATCCTGATACAGGCGTCAAGCTTTCAAATTGCCAAATCTCATACAGCGATAGTTCTGGCATTCCTGATGTCGCATGGGTGGAAAGTGAACGAAGAAAAGAGTTCTCTATCTCCTCTCACGAGGGTTTCCTTCCTAGGGACTCTAATAGATTCTGTAGAAATGAAAATTTACCTGACGGAGTCCAGGTTATCAAAACTTCTAAATGCTTGCAGTGTTCTTCACTCCATTCCGCGCCCCACGGTGGCTCAGTGCATGGAAGTAATCGGCTTAATGGTAGCGGCGATGGACATAGTGCCATTCGCGCGCCTGCATCTCAGACCGCTGCAATTATGCATGCTCAGTCAGTGGAATGGGGATTACACAGATTTGTCCCCTCTACTAAATCTGGATCAGGAAACCAGAGATTCTCTTCTCTGGTGGTTATCTCGGGCCCATCTGTCCAAGGGTATGACCTTTCGCAGACCAGATTGGACAATTGTAACAACAGATGCCAGCCTTCTAGGTTGGGGTGCAGTCTGGAACTCCCTGAAGGCTCAGGGTTCATGGACTCAGGAGGAGAAACTCCTTCCGATAAATATTCTGGAGTTAAGAGCAATATTCAATGCTCTTCTGGCTTGGCATCAGCTAGCAACACTGAGGTTCATCAGATTTCAGTCGGACAACATTACGACTGTGGCTTACATCAACCATCAAGGGGGAACCAGGAGTTCCCTAGCGATGTCAGAAGTCTCCAAGATAATTCACTGGGCAGAGACTCACTCTTGCCAGCTGTCAGTGATCCATATCCCAGGTGTAGAGAACTGGGAGGCGGATTTTCTAAGTCGTCAGACTTTTCATCCGGGGGAATGGATACTCCATCCGGAGGTGTTTGCTCAATTGGATCTCATGGCGTCTCGCCAGAATGCCAAGCTTCCTTGTTACGGATCCAGGTCCAGGGACCCAGAAGCGGCACTGATAGATGCTCTAGCAGCGCCTTGTTTCTTCAACCTGACTTATGTGTTTCCACCGTTTCCTCTGCTCCCTCGTCTGATTGCCAAAATCAAACATGAAAGAGCATCAGTGATATTGATAGCGCCTGCGTGGCCACGCAGGACCTGGTATGCAGATCTAGTGGACATGTCATCCTTTCCACCATGGACTCTGCCTCTGAGACAAGACCTTCTAATACAAGGTCCTTTCAATCATCCGAATCTACTTTCTCTGAGACTGACTGCATGGAGATTGAACGCTTGATCCTATCAAAGCGTGGCTTCTCCGAGTCAGTCATTGATACCTTAATACAGGCACGAAAGCCTGTCACCAGGAAAATTTACCACAAGATATGGCGTAAATATCTTCATTGGTGTGAATCCAAGAATTACTCATGGAGTAGGGTTAGGATTCCTAGGATATTGTCCTTCCTCCAAGAGGGTTTGGACAAAGGATTATCAGCTAGTTCTTTAAAGGGACAGATTTCTGCTCTGTCTATTCTTTTACACAAGCGTCTGGCAGAAGTTCCAGACGTTCAGGCATTTTGTCAGGCTTTAGTTAGAATTAAGCCTGTGTTTAATCCTGTTGCTCCTCCATGGAGCTTAAACTTGGTTCTTAAAGTTCTTCAAGGGGTTCCGTTTGAAACCCTTCATTCTATTGATATCAAACTTCTTTCATGGAAAGTTCTTTTTCTGATGGCTATTTCCTCGGCTCGAAGAGTCTCGGAGTTATCTGGCTTATATTGTGATTCTCCTTATCTGATCTTTCATTCAGATAAAGTTGTTCTGCGTACAATACCTGGGTTTTTACCTAAGGTGGTTTCTAACAAGAATATCAATCAAGAGATTGTTGTTCCATCATTATGTCCTAATCCTTCTTCAAAGAAGGAACGTCTTTTGCATAATCTAGACGTAGTCCGTGCCTTGAAGTTTTACTTACAGGCTACTAAAGATTTTCGCCAAACATCTAACCTGTTTGTTGTTTACTCGGGACAGAGGAGAGGTCAGAAGGCCTCGGCAACCTCTCTTTGTTTTTGGCTTTGGAGTATAATCCGTTTAGCCTATGAGACTGCTGGACAGCAGCCTCCTGAAAGGATTACAGCTCATTCTACTAGAGCTGTGGCTTCCACCTGGGCCTTTAAAAATGAGGCCTCTGTTGAACAGATTTGCAAGGCTGCAACTTGGTCTTCCCTTCATACTTTTTCCAAATTTTACAAATTTGATACTTTTGCTTCTTCGGAGGCTGTTTTTGGGAGAAAGGCTCTACAGGCAGTGGTTCCTTCCATTTAAATTCCTGCCTTGTCCCTCCCATCATCCGTGTACTTTAGCTTTGATATTGGTATCCCACAAGTAATGGATGATCCGTGGACTGGATACACTTAACAAGAGAAAACATAATTTATGCTTACCTGATAAATTTATTTCTCTTGTAGTGTATCCAGTCCACGGCCCGCCCTGTCCTTTTCAGGCAGGTCTAAATTTTAATTAAACTACAGTCACCACTGCACCCTATGGTTTCTCCTTTCTCGGTTTGTTTCGGTCGAATGACTGGATATGGCAGTGAGGGGAGGAGCTATATAGCAGCTCTGCTGTGGGTGATCCTCTTGCAACTTCCTGTTGGGAAGGAGAATATCCCACAAGTAATGGATGATCCGTGGACTGGATACACTACAAGAGAAATAACTGTATCAGGTAAGCATAAATTATGTTTTCTATAAACTATAAAGACCATATTATGGCGCTTAAAGATTTATCTCCAGGGGATTCTCTGACTGTAAAGAGGGAGATTATGCCATCTAACTCTCCCCATGTGTCAGAACCTATAACTCCCGCTCAAGTGACGCCAAGTAAATCTAGCGCGTCTAATTCTTTTACCTTACAGGACATGGCGGCAGTTATGAATGCTACCCTCACAGAGGTATTCTCCAAACTGCCAGGGCTACAAGGAAAGCGAGACAGCTCTGGGGCTAGAATTAATACAGAGCTTTCTGACGCTGTATTGCCTATGTCCGATATACCCTCACAATGCTCAGAAGCCGAGGCAGGTGAGCTTCTATCTGTGGGTGACATTTCAGACTCAGGGAAGGCGTTGCTTCAGTCTGATTCTGAGATGACAGTGTTTAAATTTAAGCTTGAACACCTCCGCTTATTGCTTAGGGAGGTTTTAGCGACTCTGGATGACTGACCCCATTGTGGTTCCAGAGAAACTGTGTAAAATGGACAAATACTTTGCAGTACCTGTTTACACCAATGTTTTTCCAGTCCCTAAGAGGTTTTCGGAAATTATTACTAAGGAATGGGATAGACCAGGTGTGCCGTTCTCTCCCCCTCCTGCTTTTAAAAAGATGTTTCCCATTGATGCCACCATACGGGACTTGTGGCAGACGATTCCTAAGGTGGAGGGAGCAGTCTCCACCCTAGCTAAGCGTACAACTATCCCCGTCGAGGACAGTTGTGCTTTCCTAGATCCTATGGATAAAAAATTGGAGAGTTTCCTTAAGAAAATTTTTATACATCAAGGTTTTATTCTCCAGCCTCTTGCATGCATTGCCCCAGTTACTGCTGCTGCGGCTTTTTGGTTTGAGTCTCTTGAGGAGGCTCTACAGGTGGAGACCCCGTTAGACGATATTCTAGACAGGATTAAAGCTCTTAAGTTAGCTAACTCCTTTATTTCTGACGCCATTTTTCATTTAGCCAAGCTAACTGCTAAGAATTCAGGTTTTGCCATTTTGGCGCGTAGGGCGCTATGGCTTAAGTCCTGGTCAGCAGACGTTACTTCAAAGTCTAAGCTTCTTAACATCTTCTTAATATTCGTGCCCGAACTGAAGGAGATCATTTCTGATATTACTGGAGGAAAAGGTCACGCCCTTCCTCAAGATAGGTCCAATAAGTTAAGGACCAAACAGAATATTTTTTGTTCCTTTCGAAACTTCAAGAGTGGCGCAGCTTCCATTTCCTCTAATGCAAAACAAGAGGGAAATTTTGCCCAGTCCAAACCAGTCTGGAGACCTAACCAGGCTTGGAATAAGGTGAAGCAGGCCAAGAAACCTGCGGCTGCCTCTAAGACAGCATGAAGGAGTAGCCCCCGATCCGGGACCGATCTAGTGGGGGGCAGACTCTCTCTCTTCGCCCAGGCTTGGGCAAGAGACGTCCAGGATCCCTGGACATTAGAGATTGTTTCCCAGGGATATCTTCTGGACTTCAAAGCTTCATATCTCACAATTATCTGTAAACCAGATAAAGAGAGAGGCATTCTTACGTTGTATTCAAGACCTGCTGGTTATGGGAGTGATCCACCCAGTTCCAAAGCAGGAACAGGGGCAGGGCTTCTATTCAAATCTGTTTATAGTTCCCAAAAAAGAGGGAACTTTCAGACCAATCTTGGATCTCAAGATCCTAAACAAATTTCTCAGGGTCCCATCCTTCAAGATGGAGACTATCCGAACCATCCTCCCTATGATCCAGGAGGGTCAATATATGACTACCGTGGACTTAAAGGATGCTTATCTCCACATTCCGATTCACAGAGATCCTCATCAGTTCCTCAGGTTCGCCTTCTTAGACAGGCATTACCAGTTTGTGGCTCTTCCCTTCGGGTTAGCCACGGCACCAAGAATCTTTACGAAGGTTCTAGGGTCCCTACTGGCGGTTCTAAGGCCACGGGGCATAGCGGTGGCTCCTTACCTAGATGACATTCTGATACAGGCGTCGACTTTTCAAATCGCCAAGTCCCATGCGGACATTGTTCTGGCCTTTCTGAGGTCTCACGGGTGGAAGATGAACGAAGAAAAGAGTTCTCTCTCCCCTCTCACAAGAGTTTCCTTCCTAGGAACACTGATAGATTCAGTAGAAATCAAATTTTTTCTGACAGAAGTCAGGTTATGAAAACTTCTAACTTCCTGCCGTGCTCTTCATTCCTTTTCGGCCATCAGTGGCTCAGTGTATGGAAGTAATCGGCCTAATGGTAGCGGCATTGGACATAGTTCCGTTTGCCCGCCTACATCTCAGACCACTGCAACTTTGCATGCTCAATCAGTGGAATGGGGATTACACAGATTTGTCCCCTCTACTAAATCTGGATCAAGAGACCATGGATTCTCTTCTCTGGTGGTTCTCTCAGGTCCATCTGTCCAGGGGAATGAGTTTCGGCAGGCCAGAGTGGACTATAGTCACGACAGATGCCAGCCTTCTGGGCTGGGGTGCAGTCTGGAACTTGGGTTCGTGGTATCAGGAGGATTCCCTCCTTCCGATAAACATTCTGGAACTGAGAGCGATATTAAATGCTCTTCAGGCTTGGCCTCAACTAGCTGCGGTCAGGTTCATCAGATTTCAGTCGGACAATATCACGACTGTAGCCTATATCAACCATCGGGGGGACAAGAAGCCCCCTGGCAATGTTGGAGGTTTCAAAGATAATTCTATGGGCAGAGGTTCACTCTTGCCATCTCTCAGCTATCTATATCCCAGGAATAGAGAACTGGGAGGCGGATTTTCTATGTCGGCAGACTTTTCATCCGGGGGAGTGGGAGCTCCATCCGGAGGTATTTGCCCAGCTGATTCAACTATGGGGCATACCAGAAGTGGATCTGATGGCGTCTCGTCAGAATGCCAAGCTTCCCTGTTACGGGTCAAGGGATCCCCAGGCAACGCTGATAGATGCTCTAGCAGTGCCCTGGTCCTTCAGCCTGGCTTATGTGTTCCCACCATTTCCTCTCCTCCCTCGTCTGATTGCCAAGATCAAGCAGGAGAGAGCTTAGTTGATTTTGATAGCACCTGCGTGGCCACGCAGGACTTGGTATGCAGAACTGGTGGACATGTCATCCCTTCCACTATGGACTCTGCCGCTGAGGCAGGACCTTCTACTCCAAGGTCCATTCAAACATCCAAATCTAATTTCTCTGCGGCTGACTGCATGGAGATTGAACGCTTGATTTTTATCAAAACGTGGTTTCTCCGAGTTGGTCATTGATACCTTAATTCAGGCTCGAAAGCCTGTCACAAGGAAAAGCTATCATAAGATATGGTGTAAATATCTTCATTGGTGTGAATCCAAGGGTTACTCATGGAGTAAAGTCAGGATTCCTAGGATATTATCTTTTCTCCAAGAAGGATTGGAGAAGGGTTTGTCAGCTAGTTCCTTAAAGGGACAGCTTTCTGCTCTGTCTATTCTTCTGCACAAGCGTCTGGCAGATGTTCCAGACGTTCAGGCGTTTTGTCAGGCTTTAGTTAGAATCAAGCCTGTGTTTAAACCTGTTGCTCTGCCATGGAGTTTAGATTTAGTTCTTAAAGTTCTTCAAGGGGTTCCGTTTGAACCTCTGCATTCCATAGATATCAAGCTTTTATCTTGGAAAGTTCTGTTTTTGGTAGCTATCTCTTCGGCTCGAAGAGTTTCAGAGTTATCTGCCTTACAGTGTGATTCCCCTTATCTGATATTCCATACAGATAAGGTAGTGTTGCGTACCAAACCTGGATTTCTTCCTAAGGTGGTATCTAATAAGAATATCAATCAGGAGATTGTAGTTCCGTCATTGTGTCCTAATCCTTTTTCAAAGAAGGAACGTCTATTACACAATCTTGACGTGGTTCGTGCTTTAAAGTTTTATTTACAAGGTACTAAGGATTTTTGTCAAACATCTGCATTGTTTGTTGTCTACTCTGGACAGAGGAGAGGCCAAAAGGCTTCGGCATCTTCTCTTTCTTTTTGGCTGAGAAGCATAATCAGTTTAGCTTATGAGACTGCTGGCCAGCAGCCTCCTGAAAGAATTACAGCTCATTCCACTAGAGCGGTAGCTTCCACGTGGGCTTTTAAAAATGAGGCCTCTGTTGAACAGATTTGTAAGGCGGCGACTTGGTCTTCGCTTCATACTTTTTCTAAATTCTACAAATTTGATACTTTTGCTTCCTCGGAGGCTATTTTTGGGAGAAAGGTCTTGCAGGCAGTGGTGCCTTCCGTTTAAGTTCCTGCCTTGTCCCTCCCTTCATCTGTGTCCTAAAGCTTTGGTATTGGTATCCCACAAGTAATGGATGAACCCGTGGACTGGATACACCTTACCTTACCTGATAAATTTCTTTCTCTTGTGGTGTATCCAGTCCACGGCCCGCCCTGTCACTTTAAGGCAGGTGTTTTTTATTTTTAAACTACAGTCATCACTGCACCCTATAGTTTCTCCTTTTTCTTGCTTGTCTTCGGTCGAATGACTGGGGGTGGCAGTTAGGGGAGGAGCTATATAGACAGCTCTGCTGTGGGTGTCCTCTTGCAACTTCCTGTTGGGAAGGAAAATATCCCACAAGTAATGGATGAACCCGTGGACTGGATACACCACAAGAGAGAAATCTATCAGGTAAGCATAAATTTTGTTATTAAATCTATTTCTCCTCCTTGGAGTCTCAATTTTGGTTTGAGCCTATGCATTCTTTGGATATTAAATTACTTTCTCTTGTAAGGTGTATCCAGTCCACGGATCATCCATTACTTGTGGGATATTCTCCTTCCCAACAGGAAGTTGCAAGAGGATCACCCACAGCAGAGCTGCTATATAGCTCCTCCCCTAACTACCATATCAAGTCATTCTCTTGCAACTCTCAACAAGCATGGAGGTAGTAAGAGGAAAGTGGTCAAATGTAGCTGTTATCTTGCTTCAATCAAAAGTTTGTTATTTTTAAATGGTACCGGAGTTGTACTATTTTGTCCCAGGCAGAAAAATAGAAGAATCTGCCTGTGATTTCTATGATCTTAGCAGGTTGTAACTAAGATCCATTGCTGTTCTCACACATGACTGAAGAGAGAGGTAACTTCAGCGGGGGAATGGCGTGCAGGTTATCCTGCTATGAGGTATGTGCAGTTAAGATTTTTCTAGAAGATGTGAATGCTAGAAAATGCTGCTGATGCCAAATTTATGTAAGGTAAGCCTGAATACAGTGATTTAATAGCGACTGGTATCATGCTTATTTTCTGAGGTAATACTCTTTTATATTTGTAATATAAAACGTTTGCTGGCATGTTTAAACGTTTTTATATATACTTTGGTGATAAAACTTTATTGGGGCCTAGTTTTTTCCACATGGCTGGCTTAAATTTGCCTAGAAACAGTTTCCTGAGGCTTTCCACAGTGTTACTATGAGTGGGAGGGGCCTAATTTAGCGCTTTTTTGCAGCTTCCTCCAGGAGTCCCCTGAATGCTATAGGACATCTCTAAAGGGCTCTTAGGCTTTCCAATATCGTTTGTTGGGGAAGGTAGGCCCACAGCAAGGCTGTGGCAGTTGGTGTGACTTAAAAAAACGTTTATATTGTTTTTTTATCTGTTTTTTGAACTAAGGGGTTAATCATCCATTTGCAAGTGGGTGTAATGCTCTGTTAGCTTATTATACACACTGTAAAAATTTTGTTTGATTTACTGCCTTTTTTCACTGTTTTTCAAATGCTGACAAAATTTGTTTCTCTTAAAGGCACAGTACCGTTTCTTATATTTGCTTGTTAACTTGATTTAAAGTATTTTCCAAGCTTGCTAGTCTCATTGCTAGTCTGTACAAACATGTCTGACATAGAGGAAACTCCTTTTTCATTATGTTTAAAAGCCATGGTGGAACCCCCTCTTAGAATGTGTACCAAATGTACTGATTTCACTTTAAGCAATAAAGATCATATTCTGTCTTTAAAAAATTTATCACCAGAGGAATCTGACGAGGGGGAAGTTATGCTGACTAACTCTCCCCACGTGTCAGATCCTTTGACTCCCGCTCAAGGGACTCATGCTCAAATGGCACCAAGTACATCCAGGGCGCCCTTTACAAGACATGGCGGCAGTCATGGATAATACACTGTCAGCGGTATTAGCCAGACTACCTGAATTTAGAGGAAAGCGAGATAGCTCTGGAGTTAGACGAAATACAGAGCATACTGACGCTTTAAGAGCTATGTCTGATACTGCCTCACAATATGCAGAAGCTGATGGAGGAGAGCTTCTTTCTGTGGGTGATGTTTCTGACTCAGGGAAGATGATGCAACCTGATTCTGATATCTCTACATTTAAATTTAAGCTTGAACACCTCCGCGTGTTACTCAGGGAGGTTTTAGCTGCTCTGAATGACTGTGATACAATTGCAGTGCCAGAGAAATTGTGTAGACTGGTTAAATACTATGCAGTGCCGGTGTGTACTGATGTTTTTCCAATACCTAAAAGGTTTACAGAAATTATTACTAAGAAATGGGATAGACCAGGTGTGCCGTTCTCTCCCCCTCCTATTTTTAGAAAAATGTTTCCAATAGACGCCACCACACGGCAGACAGTTCCTAGGGTGGAGGGAGCAGTTTCTACTCTAGCAAAGCATACTACTATCCCTGTCGAGGACAGTTGTGCTTTCTTAGATCCAATGGATAAAAAGTTAGAGGTTTACCTTAAGAAAATGTTTATTCAACAAGGTTTTATCCTACAGCCCCTTGCATGCATTGCTCCTGTCACTGCTGCTGCGGCGTTCTGGTTTGAGTCTCTGGAAGAGGCTTTACAGGTAGCGACTCCATTGGATGACATACTTGACAAGCTTAGAGCACTTAAGCTAGCCAATTCTTTTGTTTCTGATGCCATTGTTCATTTGACTAAACTAACGGCTAAGAATTCTGGTTTTGCTATCCAGGCGCGCAGAGCGCTATGGCTTAAATCATGGTCAGCTGACGTTACTTCAAAGTCTAAGCTGCTTAACATTCCCTTCAAGGGGCTGACCCTATTCGGGCCTAGTTTGAAGGAGATTATTGCTGATATCACTGGAGGAAAAGGTCATGCCCTTCCTCAGGATTGGTCCAAATCAAGGGCCAAACAGTCTAATTTTCGTGCCTTTCGAAACTTCAAGGCAAGTGCGGCATCAACTTCCTCTAATGCAAAACAAGAGGGAACTTTTGCTCAGTCCAAGACGGTCTGGAGACCCTAACCAGGCCTGGAACAAAGGTAAGCAGGCCAAGAAGCCTGCTGCTGCCTCTAAGACAGCATGAATGAACGGCCCCCTATCCGGTAACGGATCTAGTAGGGGGCAGACTTTCGCTCTTCGCCCAGGCGTGGGCAAGAGATGTCCAGGATCCCTGGGCGTTGGAAATTATATCCCAGGGATATCTTCTGGACTTCAAGGCTTCCCCCCCAAAAGGGAGATTTCACCTTTCACAATTATCTGCAAACCAGATAAAGAGAGAGGCATTCTTACACTGTGTACAAGACCTCCTAGTTATGGGAGTGATCCATCCAGTTCCAAAGGAGGAACAGGGACAGGGATTTTACTCAAATCTTTTTGTGGTTCCCAAAAAAGAGGGAACCTTCAGACCAATTTTGGATCTAAAGATCTTAAACAAATTCCTCAGAGTTCCATCATTCAAGATGGAGACTATTCGTACCATCCTACCTATGATCCAGGAGGGTCAATACATGACTACAGTGGATTTAAAGGATGCTTATCTTCACATTCCGATACACAAAGATCATCATCGGTTTCTCAGGTTTGCCTTCCTAGACAGGCATTACCAGTTTGTAGCTCTTCCCTTTGGGTTAGCTACAGCCCGAAGAATTTTTACGAAGGTTCTGGGGTCACTTCTGGCGGTCCTAAGGCTGCGGGGCATAGCAGTGGCCCCTTATTTAGACGACATCCTGATTCAGGTGTCAAACTTCCAAATTGCCAAGTCTCATACGGACATAGTGTTGTCATTTCTGAGGTCGCATGGGTGAAAGGTGAACGTGGAAAAGAGTTCTCTATCCCCCCTCTCAAGAATTTCCTTCCTAGGGACTCTGATAGATTCTGTAGAAATGAAAATTTACCTGACGGAGTCCAGGTTATCAAAATTTCTAAATTCCTGCCGTGTTCTTTATTCCATTCCTCGCCCTTTCGGTAGCTCAGTGCATGGAAGTAATCGCCTTAATGGTAGCGGCAATGGACATAGTGCCGTTTTGTACGCCTACATCTCAGACCGCTGCAACTCTGCATGCTCAGTCAGTGGAATGGGGATTACACAGATTTGTCCCCTCTACTAAATCTGGATCAAGAGACCAGAGATTCTCTTCTCTGGTGGCTATCTCGGGTCCATCTGTCCAAAGGTATGACCTTTCGCAGGCCAGATTGGACAATTGTAACAACAGATGCCAGCCTTCTAGGTTGGGGTGCAGTCTGGAACTCCCTGAAGGCTCAGGGATCGTGGACTCAGGAGGAGTCACTCCTTCCAATAAATATTCTGGAACTGAGAGCGATATTCAATGCTCTTCAGGCTTGGCCTCAGATAGCAACCCTGAGGTTCATCAGATTTCAGTCGGACAACATCACGACTGTGGCTTACATCAACCATCAAGGGGGAACAAGGAGTTCCCTAGCGATGTTAGAAGTCTCAAAGATAATTCGCTGGGCAGAGATTCACTCTTGCCACCTATCAGCTATCCATATCCCAGGTGTAGAGAACTGGGAGGCGGATTTTCTAAGTCGTCAGACTTTTTATCCGGGGGAGTGGGAACTCCATCCGGAGGTGTTTGCACAATTGATTCATCGTTGGGGCAAACCAGAACTGGATCTCATGGCGTCTCGCCAGAACGCCAAGCTTCCTTCTTACGGATCCAGGTCCAGGGACCCCAAGGCAACTCTGATAGATGCTCTAGCAGCGCCTTGGTCCTTCAACCTGGCTTATGTGTTTCCATCGTTTCCTCTGCTCCCTCGTCTGATTGCCTAGATCAAGCAGGAGAGAGCTTCGGTGATTTTGATTGCGCCTGCGTGGCCACGCAGGACTTGGTATGCAGATCTGGTGGACATGTCATCCTTTCCACCATGGACTCTGCCGCTGAGACAGGACCTTCTACTTCAAGGTCCTTTCAACCATCCAAATCTAATTTCTCTGAGGCTGACTGCCTGGAGATTGAACGCTTGATTTTATCAAAGCGTGGTTTCTCCGAGTCAGTCATTGATACCTTAATTCAGGCACGAAAGCCTGTCACCAGAAAGATCTATCATAAGATATGGCGTAAATATCTTTATTGGTGTGAATCCAAGGGCTACTCATGGAGTAAGGTCAGGATTCCCAGGATATTATCTTTTCTCCAAGAAGGATTGGAGAAATGATTGTCAGCTAGTTCCTTAAAGGGACAGATTTCTGCGCTATCTATTCTTTTGCACAAGCGTCTGGCGGATGTCCCAGACGTTCAGGCATTTTGTCAGGCTTTAGTTAGAATCAAGCCTGTGTTTAAACCTGTTTCTCCACCTTGGAGCTTAAATTTGGTTCTTAAAGTTCTTCAGGGGGTTCCGTTTGAACCTCTTCATTCCATAGATATTAAACTTTTATCTTGGAAAGTTCTTTTTTTGGTAGCTATTTCCTCGGCTCGTAGAGTTTCCGAGTTATCTGCCTTACAATGTGATTCTCCTTATCTGATCTTCCATGCAGATAAGGTAGTTCTGCGTACCAAACCTGGGTTTTTACCTAAGGTGGTATCTAATAAGAATATCAATCAAGAGATTGTTGTTCCGTCTTTGTGTCCTAATCCTTCTTCAAAGAAGGAACGTCTATTACACAATCTGGACGTGGTTCGTGCTTTAAAGTTTTACTTACAAGCTACTAAAGATTTTCGTCAAACATCTGCTTTGTTTGTTGTCTACTCTGGACAGAGGAGAGGTCAAAAGGCTTCGGCAACCTCTTTCTTTTTGGCTAAGAAGCATAATCCGCTTAGCCTATGAGACTGCTGGCCAGCAGCCTCCAGAAAGCTCATTCTACTAGAGCTGTGGCTTCCACATGGGCCTTTAAAAATGAGGCTTCTGTTGAACAGATTTGCAAGGCGGCGACTTGGTCTTCGCTTTATACTTTTTCAAAATTCTACAAATTTGATACTTTTGCTTCTTCGGAGGCTATTTTTGGGAGAAAGGTTTTACAGGCAGTGGTACCTTCCGTTTAAGTACCTGCCTTGTCCCTCCCTTCATCCGTGTACTTTAGCTTTGGTATTGGTATCCCACAAGTAATGGATGATCCGTGGACTGGATACACCTTACAAGAGAAAACATAATTTATGCTTACCTGATAAATTTATTTCTCTTGTGGTGTATCCAGTCCACGGCCCGCCCTGTCATTATAAGGCAGGTATTTTTTAATTTTAAACTACAGTCACCACTGCACCCTATGGTTTCTCCTTTCTCTGCTTGTTTTCAGTCGAATGACTGGATATGGCAGTTAGCTATATAGCAGCTCTGCTGTGGGTGATCCTCTTGCAACTTCCTGTTTGGAAGGCGAATATCCCACAAGTAATGGATGATCCGTGGACTGGATACACCACAAGAGAAATAAATTTATCAGTTAAGCATAAATTATGTTTTGTTGGAAAGAGTTTTATTTCTTTTGGCTATCTCTTCTGCTAGTAGAGTTTCTGAGTTGTCTGCTCTCTCTTGTGAGTCTCCTTATCTGATTTTCCATCAATATAAAGCTGTTTTGCGGACTTCATTTAAATTTTAGAGTTGTGAATTCATGTCCTAAGAATACTCTTGAAAGGTCTTTACATTCTTTGGATTTGGTTAGAGCTTTGAAATATTATGTTGAGGCTACTAAAGTTTTTAAAAAGACTTCTAGTCTATTTTGTTATTTTTTATGGCTCTAGGAAAGGTCAGAAATCCTCTGCCATTTCTTTGGCATCTTGTTAGAAACTTTTGTTTCACAAAGCTTCTTTGGAGGCTTGGCAGTCTCTGCCTCTGAGAATTACAGCTCATTCTACTAGATCAGTTGCCACTTCCTTGGCTTTTAAGAATGAAGCCTCAGTTGATCAGATTTGCAAAGCAGCAACTTGGTCTTCTTTGCATACTTTTACTTAATTTTACCATTTTGATGTGCGATGTGTGCCTTTGGTAGAAAGGTTCTTCAGGCAGTTGTCTGTTTGATTCTAATGCCTTTTTTTTTAGATTTAATTTCTCAGCGGATTTAGCTGTTTTTATTTTATCCCTCCCTCTCTAGTGACTCGTGGACTTCCACATCTTGGGTATTATATCCCATACGTCACTAGCTCATGGACTCTTGCCAATTACATGAAAGAAGACATCATTTATGTAAGAACTTACCTTATAAATTCATTTCTTTCATAGTGGCAAGAGTCCATGAGACCCACCCTATTTCTTTTGTGGTTTTGATTTTTTTTGTATAAAGCACATTATTTTTTCCAGTTCCTCTTTTGTATGCTTTTTACTCCTTTTTTACACCTCACTTCTTGGCTATACGTTAAACTGAAGTATGTGGGAGCTGTATTTATAGGCATTTTGAGGTTTGGGAAACTTTGCCCCCTCCAGGTAGGAATGTATATCTCATAAGTCACTAGCTCATGGACTCTTGCCACTATGAAATAAATGAATTTATCAGTTAAGTCCTTACATAAATTATGTTTTTCCACACATGGGTCCCTGTCAGAGCATCGCTACAAGGCTGTTGCACTTGAGAGGCTCTATCTGTTCCACAGCACGGATCCTGGAGGGTAAGTCTGTGTTATTTTCATATAGCAGGGACGCCTTATATAGAGTCACAGTGTGACTCCTCTATACCTTAGTCGAATCAAGGGATAATATCTCCTCAGTGGAAGTTTATTGGTAACAGTTTGGGGAGTTTATATACTGCTTTAACATTTGTGAAGAACGTTTTCAGGGCTCATTTAGACTGTGTACTTTTGGCTGGGACAGGCAGTTTTCACTTTGTGAGTTATGCAGCTCCTAATAGCTTTGCACACTTTTTCATAGCAGGGGAGGTTCTGCCTTGCATACCATGTGACTGGGTTTCGGCTTCATTCACTTCCTTAAGATTCTGCTGCAGACAGCACTCCTAAAGAGCATTTCTTGATGACTTGTCTGGGTCTAGGTGGTGGTAAGTGCCACAGCTATTGGTTTTGTCAAGGTGCCTTTCTTTATTTTAAATTTTTATTTTTGTATCGTTTTTCTTTCTTCTGTGGGATTACATACATACTTTGGAGGACTCTGATAATACATTAGAAGGTTCCACTCCTTCTGTAGTGATTAATAATTCCTGCTTATATTGTGAGGAGGCTGTGTTTTGCCCACCTGCTCAATTTTGTTCTAAATGCCTAGGTATTGTTATAAAGTCTAAGAAGAAGAAGAAGGGAGCTAAGTTTGCTATTAACTCAAGCGCTATTAGTTGTTCTGAGCCTCTCGGGATTCTGTGACCCGAGAGATAACCCTTTCTACCCTAACCTCTAAACATGCAGTTCCCCGCAGCACAGCTATTTCTCCTTCTGGAGGGGGCTTTTTTCCTGCGGACTTTACCGTGCAGTTACAATCGGCTGTGTCCGCAGCCCTGAGTGCCCTACCTATCTCTGGGAAACGTAAGAGAAAGTTTAAACACAGTTCTCCTGTTTTATATTCATCTAATTTCCAATCTGATCTGGCGAGTATGTCCCAGCTATCCAAGGATGAGTTAACCTCTGTGGCGTCAGAGGGTGAACTTTCGGAGACTTCTATTACTAAATCTCAGGTGGAGGAACCTTATTTTAGATTTAAAATTAACATCTGTGTTTTTTACTGAAGTAGGTCCTGTCTACGCTAGAGGTTCCAGAGGCTAAGCTACCTGAGGAACCTAAGTTCCATAAATTGAATAGGGTTTATGAAGACAGGAAGGTCCCAGAAACTTTTCCGGTCCCAGTTCGTATGGCGAACATTATTGGGAAATAATTGGAACATCCTTTTCTCCCTGGGCTACTTTTAAAAAAAATGGTTGCCGGTCCCTGACTCTCAATTACAGCTGTGGGGCTCCATCCCTAAGGTGATGCTTGCTAAGCGTACTACTATCTCTCTTTAGGATACCTCTTCCTTTAGAGAACCTATGTATAAGAAGTTGGAAACTTTTCTAAGGAAAATGTTCCAGCACGCAGTATTTTTATTTCAACCGGCGGTGGCTGGGGCCGCCACTTTCTGGTGCGACTCCATCAGAACATATCGAGGTGGAATCTCCCCTCGAGGATATTAGGGAGAGAAAACTCTGAGTAGCGAATTCTTTCATCTGTGATGCAAATATGCAGATTATTCACCTGAATGCTAAGGCTTCAGATTTTGCGGTCCTAGCCCTCAGGGCTCTCTGGTTGAAGTCTTGGTCTGTGGATATGACTTCTAAATCTTCCTTTCAATGGGAAGATTTTATTTGGACCAGGTCTGGACTCCATCATCTCTACGGTTACTGCAGGAAAAGGTGCCTTTCTACCTCAGGACAAGAACAGACCAAAGGGACGGCATTCCTCTAATTTTTTCTCCTTTCGTTCAGACAAATCCCAATGATCTCAAGCTTCATCCAAACCCAAGCCTGCTCAGTCCTGGGTTAAGTACAAACAGACAAAGAAGCCCGCAGATAACAAATCGGCATGAAGGGGTGGCCCCCGATCCGGGATTAGATCGAGTAGGGAGCAGATGTCGCTTTTCTCAGACACTTGGTTTCAGGATGTTCAGGATCCTTGGCTTCTGGAGTTTGTATCTTAGGGATACTGTATAGGATTCAAATCTCATCCGCCCAGGGGCAGATTCCTACTCTCCAGACTGTCTACAACAGTGTTTCCCAACCGTGGTCCTCAAGTACCCCCCAACAGTCCTGGTTTTCATTATAGCTGAACTAGAGCACAGGTGAAATCATCTGCTGGATGAGAGCAGGTTGGTTACTGATCAGCTGATTACTTCACCTGTGCACTGGTTCAGCTATAATAAAAACCAGGCCTTTTGGGGATACTTGAGGACTGCAGTTGGGAAACACTTTTCTACAAGACCAGAGAAGAGGACAGCCTTTTCAGATTGTGTACGGGCTCTAGTCTTCTTTTGGAGTAATTTCTCCAGTACCTGCATCAGAAAGAGGTCTGGGGTTCTATTCAAACCTCTTCGTGGTTCCCAAAATGGAGGCAACATTTCCTCCAATTTTTGGACTTGAAGTGCCTAAATACATTTTTGTCCCTTCCTTCAAGATGAAGACTATAAGATCAATCCTTCCCCTGGTTCAGGAAGGACAATTTGACTACCATAGATCTGAAGGATGCATACCTTCACGTTCCGATCTATAGGGATCATTTCCAGTTCCTGTGGTTCGCCTTTCTGGATCAGCACTTCCAGTTCATAGCACTTCCGTTTGGCTTAGCTATTATTATTATTATTATTATTATTATCGGTTATTTGTAGAGCACCAACAGATTCTTCAGCACTATAAACATATGCGGAATACAAGGAAACATTTATATGGATCAGACGGGTAGAGGGCCCAGCCAAGAGTCGCACTGTTGTAGTCCGCTCTAAAGAAGGTGATCTACAAACAGCATGGCTCTTAGGCTTACATGCTAAGGGGGTTCAAGGGGATAGCAATGGAGGAGAGGAAACGGTATAAAGAAAGGTTAGTGTAGGTTGTTTGTATCCCTGAACAGTAGAGTCTTTAGGGAGCCCTTGAAGTTTTTAAACTAAGGGAGAGTCTTGTGGAGCGAGGCAGAGAGTTCCAGCAGAGCGAAGGGGACGGGGGAGAGAGTATCTGGAGATGAGGTCTGAGATATAAAGGGGAGCAGTGCAGTTGAGGGCTTTTTTTTTTTTTGTGTTTAATGCTGGAGGCAAGAGGAAGCCAGTGAAGGGATTGGCAGAGAGGTGCTTCAGATGAAGAGCGACGTGTAAGGAAGATGAGCCTGGCAGAGGCATTCATTATGGATTGTAAAGGAGCCAGGTGGCAGCTGAGGAGAACAGAGAGGACAGAGTTGCAGTAATCGAGGCGGGAAAGGATGTGTGAGTGGATTAAAATCTTAGTTGTATCTTGTGTATGGAAATGTCTAACTTTAGAAATGTTTTAAAGGTGGAAGCGGCAGGATTTAGCCAAGGACTGAATGTGAGGAGTGAAAGAAAGATCTGAGTCAAATGTAACCCCAAGACATCGGGCATGCTGGGTAGGGGTAATGATGGAGTTGTCGACAGTTATAGAGAGATTGAGGGTGGAGATTTTTGAAGAAGGAGGGAAAATAACGAGCTCGGTTTTGGAGAGATTTAGCTTGAGGTAGTGAGAGGAAATCCAGGAAGAGATGTGAGAAAGAATGTTAGTGACACGGGTTAGCAAGGAAGGAGATAGGTCTGGTGCATAAAAGTAGATTTGGGTGTCGTCTGCATACAAACCTGTGGGACTTTATTAGGGAACCTAATGATGACGTGTAGATTGAGAAGAGTACCGAGGACAGAGCCTTGCGTTACCCCAACAGAAAGTGGTGATGGGGCAGAGAAGGCTATACTAAAGGTATGATTTGACTGGTAGGAAGAAAACCACGAGAGAGCTGTGTCACAAATGCCGAAGGATTGGAGGGTTTGGAGCAAAAGAGGGTGGTCAACAGTATCAAAGTCTGCGGACAGATCAAGGAGGATAAGCAGAGAGAAGTGGCCTTTTGATTTTGCTGTACGTAGGTCTTTGGTAACCTTAACGATTGGTGTCTCTGTGGAGTGATGGGGAAGGAAATGGGATAGGCGTGCATATACTAGATTTTCGAGAAGCTTTGTGGCAAGAGGGAGTAGGGAAATAGGGTGGTAGTTGGATGGATGGGGAGGTTGGATCAAGAGTAGGTTTTTTTATGAGGATAGGTGGGACTAGTGCATGTTTCTATTCACAAAGGTTCTGGGGGCTCTTCTAGCGGTTGCCAGAACTCGAGGTATAGCAGTAGCTCCTTACCTCAACGATATCTTGGTACAGGCACCATCTTTTCGTCTAGCAAGGGATCACTCAGAATTTCTTCTAAGTCTTCTTCGGTCACATGGATGGAAGATTAACTTGGAAAATAGTTATCTTACTTCAGATACCAGAGTGAATTTCCTGGGCACAGTTATAGTCCATGAAGATCTTTCTAACAGATCAGAAACGTTGCAAGCTAACAGCATGTCTTTCCCTCCAGGCCTCCTTGAGACCTTCGTTGGCCCAGTGTATGGAGGTGATTGGACTCATGGTATCTTGTATGGACATCATTACCTTTGCCAGATTCCATCTCAGACCTTTAAAACTATGCATGCTGAGACAATGGAACAACCATTCCGATCTGTCACAACAGGTAGTTCTGGACAGCCTGTTGAGAGACTCGCTCTCTTGGTGACTCTGTCAAGATCAACTGTCCCAAGGGACATGCTTCTTGAGACCGTCCTGGGAGATTGTGACTTCGGGCGCCAGTCTATCCGGCTGTGGAGCAGTTTGGGGTGCCAGGAAGGCACAGAGGCTATGGACTCAGGAGTCCAATCAGTATCTTGGAACTCTGGGCAATCTTCAATGCTTTGAAGGCTTGGCCCCTCCTGGGTTCCTCCCAGTTTATCAGATTCCAATCAGTCAATATAACTTCGGTAGCCTACATTAACCATCAGGGAGGAACGAGAAGTCCCTTAGCGATGAGTGAAGTATCTCAAACCCTAGAATGTGCGGAGGCCCACAACTGTACGCTGTCAGCAATCCACATTCCGTGTGTGGACAACTGTGAAGCAAACTTCCTCAGCAGGCAATACTTTCACCCGGGGGAATGGTCTCTTAACCCCTGAGGTCTTTGCAGAAATATGCAGCAGGTGGGGGATGCTGGAGATGGACCTCATGGCCTCCCGTCTCAATGCTAAACTGCCCAAGTAGGGGTCAAGATCAAGGGATCCTCAAGCTGTTCTAATAGATGCCCTAGCGGCTCCATGGAGGTTCAGACTCATATCTCTTTCCTCCATTACCTCTTCTCCCTCATGTGGTGGCCCGCATCAAACAAGAGCAAGCATCAGTTATTCTAATTTCTCCATCCTGGCCGCGAAGGACTTGGTTTGCGGATCTGGTGGTGATGTCCTCATCTCCTCCTTGGAGGTTACCTTGTCGCAAGGACCTGCTGATACAGGGTCCTTTCCTTCATCAAAATCTCTGAGGCTGACTGCATGGAGATTGAACGCTTAGTCTTAGCCAGAAGAGGTTTCTCTGAGTGTCATCGATACTTTTGATTCAAGCTCGTAAGCCAGTTGCTCTACGCATTTACCATAAGGTGTGGCGGACTTACCTGCACTGGTGTGAGGAGCGTTGCGTTTCTTGGCATAAGGTTAAAGTTGCCAGAATTTTATATTTTTTCCAGGATGTACTGGAGAAGGGTCTATCTGCTAGTTCCCTGAAGGGACAAATATCGCCCTGTCAATGTTGCTGCATAAGAGATTAGCTGAGCTTCCGGATGTCCAGTCCTTCGTTAAGGCCTTGACTAGGATCAGACCTATGTTTAGAAAGATGGCTCCGCCATGGAGTCTCAATCTTGTTCTTAGTGTGTTTGAGCCCATGCATAATGTTGACATTAAACTGTTATCTTGGAAGATTTGGTTTCTGTTGGCCATTGCCTCTGCTTGCAGAGTCTCTGAGGTTTCTGCCTTGCAATGTGACCCCCCCTTTACCTTGTTTTTTTTATGCCGATAAGGTGGTTTTACGTACTAAGTTAGGTTTCCTTCCTATGGTGGTGTCAGATCGCAACATTAATCAAGATATTGTTGTTCCTTCCACAAGGCCACTACGTCTTCCCTGTCTTTCTGTCTTTTTCATTCCACTAGAGCAGTAGCTTCTCCCTGGGCTTTTAAGAACGAAGCCTCAATGGATCAGATTTGTAAGGCAGCTACCTGGTCCTCCTTAAATACTTTTTCTAAATTTTAGTTTAGGGTCCGCCTCTTTTTTGTTCCCTCCCGTTATTCCTTCAGTGTCCTCTGGCGTTTGGGTATTGTTTTTACAACAGTAAGGAATGAAGTTGTGGACTCTCCCTGCCTTATGGAACAAAAACAAAATTTATGCTTACCAGATAAATTCCTTTCCTTCCTGGCAGGGAGAGTCCAAGACCCCGCCCGTAGGTTATTCCTTGTTTTGGCGGCTCCCTTTTTGTTTGTTTTTCTTCTGGCACCTTTATACCCTGATGTTTCTCCTACTTTTCCTTGCTCCCTCAGTCGAATGACTAGGGGGATAGGAGAAGTAGGAAGGATATTTAAACCTTTGGCTGGGGTGTCTTTGCCTCCTCTTGGTGGCCAGGTGTTGTATTTCCCAACAGTAAAGAATGAAGTTGTGGACTCTCCCTGCCAGGAAAGAAAGGAATTTATCTGATAAGCATAATTTTTTTTTTTTTGTGTGTGTGTAAGAAACATTATTTTTTTAATCAGATTTATTAATAAGCTTTGTGGATATATTGTATATTCTTTCTATTCAATTCAAATTCAATTCTTCATGAAAATCGCCTAAATTTGTTCCTGGAAAGTTTTGAAGTGGACAACTTAAACCATTGCCTTTTACATATCTCAAAGACTGGTCTCTTCATCCTTCAGTGTTTAAGAATTTTTCAAGAATCATGTAAACATTCTATGTATATTCTCTGGTCTCCATTTCCAGAACCATAATCCTCAAGTTACCTTTTGTAAGTGCTCTGGCTTTCCCTTGGTACTTCCCTTTAACTGGTTTGTTCCCACCTGTTTGACATGATACCTGCACAGAATCAATATTTCCTTCACATTGATTTTAAACACCTAGTGCATGCAAGGCAGTCACCACTAGGTATTGTTTTCTTCATAAATGGAAAGAGTCCACAGCTGCATTCCTTACTTTTGGGAATTCAGAACCTGGCCACCAGGAGGAGGCAAAGACACCCCAGCCAAAGGCTTAAATACTCCTCCCACTCCCCTCATCCCCCAGCCATTCTTTGTCTTTCGTCCCAGGAGGTTGGCAGAGAAGTGTCTGATAGTCTTTTATGGAGGGTAGTACTATTCGGCATGGGACTGGAGTTTTAACTAGTCTTGTCAGCCTCTCAGTGAGAGCATGGATGAAAGTTAGAGTCCGGAGATGCAGGGAGAGTCTTTCTGCGAAACCATCCCGACTCATATTAATAGCTCCACAAGCAATCAGCGTTGACGAGTTTCGCTGCCTGCTTTTTTCTCTCAAGTCCATGGCAGAAGCAATGCTACCATCTGTCACACTTGAAGGGCCGTGTTCCTGTTCCACGGCGTAGATTCCGGTAAGATCGTTTCATTACTTTCATCATGGATGTATTGTAATTACAACTGTTTATCCGAGAGGGGCTACAACCTTTTGAGGATAACTTTAACATAATGTCGCAGTGAGGCTCCTTTTTGTATCTCGGAATCAAGGGTTAATATCTCCTGAGGGGTGTTATTGAACAGGGGGCTTTATAATCATGTTTGTTATGTGATTCTGTATGCTACTGTGTAGTGTTGCTTCGGCTCATGGCTATTTTGGAACATAACGGCCTATGTCTAGTGACGCAGCCTTTACGGTCGGGCATGCTTTTGCATGTACTGCACGGTTTTCCTTGTGACCGGGCGTGGCCACATTTTGGCTCTCCATTTCTGCATTCCTAACTGTGTGGCGACAAAGAAATCCTGGTCCGCTGGTGTCTGGTTCCCTGGACGTGGTGAGTGCCCCAGCCATTGGGGGTGTAAGGTGCCGTTTAGATTTCTCCAACATTGGTGTGTCCGGTCCACGGCGTCATCCTTACTTGTGGGATATTCTCTTCCCCAACAGGAAATGGCAAAGAGTCCCAGCAAAGCTGGCCATATAGTCCCTCCTAGGCTCCGCCCACCCCAGTCATTCTCTTTGCCGTTGCACAGGCAACATCTCCATGGAGATGGTTAAGAGTTTTTTGGTGTTTAAATGTAGTTTTTATTCTTCTATCAAGTGTTTGTTATTTTAAAATAGTGCTGGTATGTACTATTTACTCTGAAACAGAAAAGGATGAAGATTTCTGTTTGTGAGAGGAAGATGATTTTAGCAGACAGTAACTAAAATCGATTGCTGTTTCCACATAGGACTGTTGAGATGAAGTAACTTCAGTTGGGGGAAGCAGTTAGCAGATTTTTCTGCTTAAGGTATGACTAGCCATATTTCTAACAAGACGATGTAATGCTGGAAGGCTGTCATTTCCCCTCATGGGGACCGGTAAGCCATTTTCTTAGTCAAACAAACAGAATAAAGGGCTTATTATGGGCTAAAAAACTGGTAGACATTTTTATGGGCTAAATCGATTGCTTTATTTGGGCATTTTATTCATATTTATGCTGACAATTTGCATTTATAAACTTGGGGAACGTTTATTAAACGGCAGGCACTGTGTTAGACACCTTTTCCAGTCAGGGGGCCTTCCTAGTTGTAGACTGAGCCTCATTTTCGCGCCATTACTGCGCAGTTGTTTTTTGAGAGCAGGGCATGCAGATGCATGTGTGAGGATCTAAAAATTGCTGGAAAAGCTTCTAGAAGGCGTCAATTGGTATCGTATTCCCCTCTGGGCTTGGTTGGATCTCAGCAAAGACTATAGCTGGGACTGTATAGGGGTTAAATTTATAAACGGCTCCGGTTCCGTTATTTTAAGGGTTAAAGCTCTGAAATTTGGTGTGCAATACTATTAATGCTTTAAGACACTGTGGTGAAATTTTGGTAATTTTTGAACAATTCCTTCATACTTTTTCACATATTCAGTAATAAAGTGTTTTCTGTTTAAAATTTAAAGAGACAGTAACGGTTTTGTTTTAAAATGTTTTTTGTGCTTTGTTGACAAGTTTAAGCCTGTTTAACATGTCTGTACCTTCAGATAAGCTATGTTCTATATGTATGAAAGCCAATGTGTCTCCCCATTTAAATTTATGTGATAATTGTGCCATAGCGTCCAAACAAAGTAAGGACAGTACTGCCACAGATAATGAAATTGCCCAAGATGATTCCTCAGATGAGGGGAGTAAACATACTACATCATCTCCTACTGTGTCTACACCAGTTTTGCCCACGCAGGAGGCCCCTAGTACATCTAGTGCGCCAATGCTTATTACCATGCAACAATTAACGGCTGTAATGGATAACTCCATAGCAAATATTTTATCCAAAATGCCTACTTATCAGAGAAAGCGTGATTGCTCTGTTTTAAACACTGAAGAGCAGGAGGGCGCTGATGATAATTGTTCTGTCATACCCTCACACCAATCTGAAGGGGCCATGAGGGAGGTTTTGTCAGATGGAGAAATTTCAGATTAGGGAAAAATTTCTCAACAAGCTGAACCTGATGTTGTGACATTTAAATTTAAATTAGAACATCTCCGCGCACTGCTTAAGGAGGTGTTATCTACTCTGGATGATTGTGACAACTTGGTAATTCCAGAGAAATTATGCAAGATGGACAAGTTCCTAGAGGTTCCGGTGCACCCCGACGCTTTTCCTATACCCAAGCGGGTGGCGGACATAGTAAATAAGGAGTGGGAAAAGCCCGGCATACCTTTTGTCCCCCCCCCCCATATTTAAGAAATGATTTCCTATGGTCGACCCCAGAAAGGACTTATGGCAGACAGTCCCTAAGGTCGAGGGGGCAGTTTCTACTCTAAACAAACGCACTACTATTCCTATCGAAGATAGTTGTGCTTTCAAAGATCCTATGGATAAAAAATTGGAAGGTTTGCTTAAAAAGATTTTTGTACAGCAAGGTTACCTTCTACAACCAATTTCGTGCATTGTTCCTGTCACTACAGCAGCGTGGTTCTGGTTCGAGGAACTAGAAAAGTTGCTCAGTAGAGAGACTCCATATGAGGAGGTTATGGACAGAGTTCACGCACTTAAATTGGCTAACTCTTTTATTTTAGATGCCGCTTTGCAATTAGCTAGATTAGCGGCGAAAAATACAGGGTTTGCTATCGTGGCGCGCAGAGCGCTTTGGCTAAAGTCTTGGTCAGCGGATGTGTCATCCAAGACAAAATTGCTTAACATCCCTTTCAAAGGTAAAACTCTATTTGGACCAGAATTGAAAGAGATTATTTCAGACGTCACTGGGGGAAAGGGCCACGCCCTTCCACAAGATAGGTCTTTCAAGGCTAAAAATAAGTCTAATTTTCGTTCCTTTCGCAATTTCAGGAACGGACCGGCCTCTAATTCTGCATCCTCTAAGCAAGAGGGTAATGCCTCACAACCCAAACCAGCCTGGAAACCAATGCAAGGCTGGAACAAGGGTAAGCAGGCCAAGAAGCCTGCCGCTGCTAACAAAACAGCATGAAGGAGTAGCCCCCGATCCGGGACCGGATCTAGTGGGGGGCAGACTCTCTCTCTTCGCTCAGGCTTGGGCAAGGGATGTTCAGGATCCCTGGGCGCTAGAAATAGTTTCTCAAGGTTATCTCCTGGAATTTAAGGAACTACCCCCAAGGGGAAGGTTCCACATGTCTCACTTATCCTCAAACCAAATAAATAGACAGGCATTCTTACATTGTGTAGAAGACCTGTTAAAGATGGGAGTGATACACCCAGTTCCAATAAAGGAACAAGGAATGGGATTTTATTCCAATCTGTTCGTAGTTCCCAAAAAAGAGGGAACTTTCAGACCAATTTTGGATTTGAAGATCCTAAACAAATTTCTCAGGGTACCATCGTTCAAGATGGAAACCATTCGAACGATTCTACCCACTATCCAGGAAAGTCAATTTATGACTACCGTGGATCTAAAGGATGCGTACCTACATATTCCTATCCACAAAGAACATCATCATTTCCTAAGGTTCGCTTTTCTGGACAAGCATTACCAGTTTGTGGCCCTCCCATTTGGGTTAGCCACTGCTCCAAGTATTTTCACAAAGGTGCTAGGGTCCCTTCTAGCGGTTCTAAGACCGAGGGGCATTGCAGTAGTACCTTACTTGGACGACATTCTAATACAAGCGTCGTCCCTGTCAAAAGCAAAGGCTCATACAGACATCGTTCTAGCCTTTCTCAGATCACACGGATGGAAGGTGAACATAGAAAAAAGTTCTCTGTCTCCGTCGACAAGAGTTCCCTTCTTGGGAACAATAATAGATTCCTTAGAAATGAGGATTTTTCTGACAGAGGTCAGAAAATCAAAACTTCTAAGCTCTTGTCAAGTGCTTCATTCTGTTCCTCGTCCTTCCATAGCGCAGTGCATGGAAGTAGTAGGGTTGATGGTTGCAGCAATGGACATAGTTCCTTTTGCTCGAATTCATCTAAGACCATTACAACTGTGCATGCTCAAACAGTGGAATGGGGACTATACAGACTTGTCTCCAATGATTCAAGTAGATCAGAAGACCAGAGATTCACTCCGTTGGTGGCTGACCCTGGACCATCTGTCCCAGGGAATGAGCTTCCGCAGACCAGAGTGGGTCATTGTCACGACCGACGCCAGTCTAGTGGGCTGGGAATCCCTAAAAGCTCAGGGTCTATGGTCTCGGGAAGAGTCTCTTCTCCCGATAAACATTCTGGAACTGAGAGCGATATTCAATGCTCTCAGGGCTTGGCCTCAGCTAGCAAAGGCCAGATTCATAAGGTTCCAATTAGACAACATGACGACCGTTGCGTATATCAATCATCAGGGGGGAACAAGGAGTTCCCTGGTGATGAAAGAAGTGACAAAAATAATTCAATGGGCGGAGGATCACTCCTGCCACCTGTCTGCGATCCACATCCCAGGTGTGGAAAACTGGGAGGCGGATTTTCTGAGTCGTCAGACATTCCATCCGGGGGAGTGGGAACTCCATCCGGAGATCTTTGCCCAAATAACTCAATTATGGGGCATTCCAGACATGGATCTGATGGCGTCTCGTCAGAACTTCAAGGTTCCTTGCTACGGGTCCAGATCCAGGGATCCCAAGGCGACTCTAGTAGATCCACTAGTAGCACCTTGGACCTTCAACCTAGCTTATGTATTTCCACCGTTTCCTCTCATTCCCAGGCTGGTAGCCAGGATCAATCAGGAGAGGGCCTCTGTGATCTTGATAGCTCCTGCGTGGCCATGCAGGACTTGGTATGCAGACCTGGTGAATATGTCATCGGTTCCACCATGGAAGCTACCTTTGAGACAGGACCTTCTTGTTCAGGGTCCATTCGAACATCCAAATCTGGTCTCCCTCCAGCTGACGGCTTGGAGATTGAACGCTTGATTCTATCGAAGCGTGGGTTTTCAGATTCTGTGATAGATACTCTGGTTCAGGCCAGAAAACCGGTAACTAGAAAGATTTACCATAAAATATGGAAAAGATATATCTGTTGGTGTGAATCCAAAGGATTCCCATGGAATAAGATAAAAATTCCTAAGATTCTCTCCTTTCTACAAGAAGGTTTGGAGAAAGGATTATCTGCAAGTTCTCTAAAGGGACAGATCTCTGCTTAACTGTCTTACTACACAAAAGACTGGCAGCTGTGCCAGATGTTCAAGCATTTGTTCAGGCTCTGATTAGGATCAAGCCTGTTTACAGACCTTTGACTCCCCCCTGGAGTCTAAATCTAGTTCTTTCAGTTCTTCAAGGGGTTCCGTTTGAACCTTTACATTCCATAGATATTAAGTTACTATCTTGGAAAGTTTTGTTTTTGGTTGTAATTTCTTCTGCTAGAAGAGTTTCAGAGTTATCTGCTCTGCAGTGTTCTCCGCCCTATCTGGTGTTCCATGCAGATAAGGTGGTTTTGCGTACTAAGCCTGGTTTTCTTCCTAAGGTTGTTTCTAACAAAAATATTAACCAGGAGATAGTTGTACCTTCTTTGTGTCCGAATCCAGTTTCAAAGAAGGAACGTTTGTTACACAATTTGGACGTAGTCCGTGCTCTAAAATTCTATTTAGAGGCTACAAAAGATTTCAGACAAACATCTTCCTTGTTTGTTGTTTATTCTGGTAAAAGGAGAGGTCAAAAAGCGACTTCTACCTCTCTTTCCTTTTGGCTTATGAGACTGCCGGACGGCAGCCTCCTGAAAGAATCACAGCTCACTCCACTAGGGCTGTGGCTTCCACATGGGCCTTCAAGAACGAGGCTTCTGTTGACCAGATATGTAAGGCAGCGACTTGGTCTTCACTGCACACTTTTGCCAAATTTTACAAATTTGATACTTTTGCTTCTTCGGAGGCTATTTTTGGGAGAAAGGTTTTGCAAGCTGTGGTGCCTTCCGTTTAGGTAACCTGATTTGCTCCCTCCCTTCATCCGTGTCCTAAAGCTTTGGTATTGGTTCCCACAAGTAAGGATGACGCCGTGGACCGGACACACCAATGTTGGAGAAAACAGAATTTATGCTTACCTGATAAATTACTTTCTCCAACGGTGTGTCCGGTCCATGGCCCGCCCTGGTTTTTTAATCAGGTCTGATGAATTATTTTCTCTAACTACAGTCACCACGGTACCATATGGTTTCTCCTATATATATTTCCTCCTGTCCGTCGGTCGAATGACTGGGGTGGGCGGAGCCTAGGAGGGACTATATGGCCAGCTTTGCTGGGACTCTTTGCCATTTCCTGTTGGGGAAGAGAATATCCCACAAGTAAGGATGACGCCGTGGACCGGACACACCGTTGGAGAAAGTAATTTATCAGGTAAGCATAAATTCTGTTTTTTCTTATTGGTCCATTTTTTATTCAATATCCCAGTTATGGAAGATTTAGATTTTTTGGAGACGGATGTCTCTGATTCAGTCTCTACTTCTTGCAAAGAATATGAATTGGCCTGGGTGATACATGCCCATCAGTTATGTTCCGAATGACGTTTTAGAGTGCTCTGTTCCTTGGGATTGTGGAATCAGGTGCCCACTGAGCCATCCGCATCTGGGGATTCTATTTCCCATGAGGCGAGTTCCCTACCACCAACTACGCATGCAGGTAACCCAAACGCTACTTATCCTTCTATGGAGTGTGGCCTGTTCCCACTGGAGGTCACGACACGGTTCCACATGGCCCTATCTTTGGCGCTGGCACATCTGCACCTCCCGGTGTGCTTACAATATTGTCCGTGTTTTGTTAACCTGTGCTCATCAGGCATGGGATCGCCTGGTCCACTTCAGCCCTCCGGGGGAGCGACTGCCCCTGAGGCCTCGGGGTCAACCTTCGGGGCCGGTGTTTTCTTTTGTTCTGGCGGAGGTATGTTGCATCTTTCGTTATAGACTGGCGCACCTTCGTGTTCTACTGAGGCATGTTTTGGCGTTGCTGGAGGATCCCACGCTTAATGGCTCTGGGGATTCTCAGTCTTAATCTTCGACTGGCTTGCTTGCATAGACATAAAGGCATGAAGTAATCTTCTTATAGTCTTTGTTATTTGTGTATCCTTTTTCCAGTTCTTAGCTTGGAAGTGTCGGACCCCTTTCTCCAACATAGGTGTGTCCGGTCCACGGCGTCATCCTTACTTGTGGGATATTCTCTTCCCCAACAGGAAATGGCAAAGAGCCCAGCAAAGCTGGTCACATGATCCCTCCTAGGCTCCGCCTACCCCAGTCATTCTCTTTGCCGTTGTACAGGCAACATCTCCACGGAGATGGCTTAGAGTTTTTTAGTGTTTAACTGTAGTTTTTATTATTCAATCAAGAGTTTGTTATTTTGAAATAGTGCTGGTATGTACTATTTACTCAGAAACAGAAAAGAGATGAAGATTTCTGTTTGTATGAGGAAAATGATTTTAGCAACCGTCACTAAAATCCATGGCTGTTCCACACAGGACTGTTGAGAGCAATTAACTTCAGTTGGGGGAACAGTGAGCAGTCTCTTGCTGCTTGAGGTATGACACATTCTAACAAGACGATGTAATGCTGGAAGCTGTCATTTTCCCTATGGGATCCGGTAAGCCATGTTTATTACGATCGTAAATAAGGGCTTCACAAGGGCTTATTAAGACTGTAGACTTTTTCTGGGCTAAATCGATTCATTATTAACACATATTTAGCCTTGAGGAATCATTTTATTTGGGTATTTTGATATAATAATATCGGCAGGCACTGTTTTAGACACCTTATTCTTTAGGGGCTTTCCCAAAGCATAGGCAGAGCCTCATTTTCGCGCCGGTGTTGCGCACTTGTTTTTGAGAGGCATGGCATGCAGTCGCATGTGAGAGGAGCTCTGATACTTAGAAAAGACTTTCTGAAGGCGTCATTTGGTATCGTATTCCCCTTTGGGCTTGGTTGGGTCTCAGCAAAGCAGATACCAGGGACTGTAAAGGGGTTAAAGTTCAAAACGGCTCCGGTTCCGTTATTTTAAGGGTTAAAGCTTCCAAATTTGGTGTGCAATACTTTTAAGGCTTTAAGACACTGTGGTGACAATTTGGTGAATTTTGAACAATTCCTTCATGTTTTTTCGCAATTGCAGTAATAAAGTGTGTTCAGTTTAAAATTTAAAGTGACAGTAACGGTTTTATTTTAAAACGTTTTTTGTACTTTGTTATCAAGTTTATGCCTGTTTAACATGTCTGAACTACCAGATAGACTGTGTTCTGAATGTGGGGAAGCCAGAATTCCTATTCATTTAAATAAATGTGATTTATGTGACAATGACAATGATGCCCAAGATGATTCCTCAAGTGAGGGGAGTAAGCATGGTACTGCATCATTCCCTCCTTCGTCTACACGAGTCTTGCCCACTCAGGAGGCCCCTAGTACATCTAGCGCGCCAATACTCCTTACTATGCAACAATTAACGGCTGTAATGGATAATTCTGTCAAAAACATTTTAGCCAAAATGAACACTTATCAGCGTAAGCGCGACTGCTCTGTTTTAGATACTGAAGAGCATGACGACGCTGATAATAATGTTTCTGAAGGGCCCCTAACCCAGTCTGATGGGGCCAGGGAGGTTTTGTCTGAGGGAGAAATTACTGAATCAGGGAACATTTCTCAACATGCTGAACCTGATGTGATTACATTTAAATTTAAGTTGGAACATCTCCGCATTCTGCTTAAGGAGGTATTATCCACTCTGGATGATTGTGACAAGTTGGTCATCCCAGAGAAACTATGTAAAATGGACAAGTTCCTAGAGGTGCCGGGGCTCCCAGAAGCTTTTCCTATACCCAAGCGGGTGGCGGACATTGTTAATAAAGAATGGGAAAGGCCCGGTATTCCTTTCGTCCCTCCCCCCATATTTAAAAAATTGTTTCCTATGGTCGACCCCAGAAAGGACTTATGGCAGACAGTCCCCAAGGTCGAGGGAGCGGTTTCCACTTTAAACAAACGCACCACTATACCCATAGAGGATAGTTGTGCTTTCAAAGATCCTATGGATAAAAAATTAGAAGGTTTGCTTAAAAAGATGTTTGTTCAGCAGGGTTACCTTCTACAACCAATTTCATGCGTTGTCCCTGTCGCTACAGCCGCATGTTTCTGGTTCGATGAGCTGATAAAGGCGGTCGATAGTGATTCTCCTCCTTATGAGGAGATTATGGACAGAATCAATGCTCTCAAATTGGCTAATTCTTTTACCCTAGACGCCACTTTGCAATTGGCTAGGTTAGCGGCTAAGAATTCTGGGTTTGCTATTGTGGCGCGCAGAGCGCTTTGGTTGAAATCTTGGTCGGCTGATGCGTCTTCCAAGAACAAGCTACTTAACATTCCTTTCAAGGGGAAAACGCTGTTTGGCCCTGACTTGAAAGAGATTATCTCTGATATCACTGGGGGTAAGGGCCACGCCCTTCCTCAGGATCGGCCTTTCAAGGCAAAAAATAAACCTAATTTTCGTCCCTTTCGTAGAAACGGACCAGCCCAAAGTGCTACGTCCTCTAAGCTAGAGGGTAATACTTCTCAAGCCAAGCCAGCTTGGAAACCAATGCAAGGCTGGAACAAGGGAAAGCAGGCCAAGAAACCTGCCACTGCTACCAAGACAGCATGAAATGTTGGCCCCCGATCCGGGACCGGATCTGGTGGGGGGCAGACTCTCTCTCTTCGCTCAGGCTTGGGCAAGAGATGTTCTGGATCCTTGGGCGCTAGAAATAGTCTCCCAAGGTTATCTTCTGGAATTCAAGGGGCTTCCCCCAAGGGGGAGGTTCCACAGGTCTCAGTTGTCTTCAGACCACATAAAAAGACAGGCATTCTTACATTGTGTAGAAGACCTGTTAAAAATGGGAGTGATTCATCCTGTTCCATTAAGAGAACAAGGGATGGGGTTCTACTCCATTCTGTTCATAGTTCCCAAAAAAGAGGGAACGTTCAGACCAATCTTAGATCTCAAGATCTTAAACAAGTTTCTCAAGGTTCCATCGTTCAAGATGGAAACCATTCGAACTATTCTTCCTTCCATCCAGGAAGGTCAATTCATGACCACGGTGGATTTAAAGGATGCGTATCTACATATTCCTATCCACAAGGAACATCATCGGTTCCTAAGGTTCGCATTCCTGGACAAGCATTACCAGTTCGTGGCGCTTCCTTTCGGATTAGCCACTGCTCCAAGGATTTTCACAAAGGTACTAGGGTCCCTTCTAGCTGTGCTAAGACCAAGGGGCATTGCTGTAGTACCTTATTTGGACGACATTCTGATTCAAGCGTCGTCCCTTCCTCAAGCAAAGGCTCACACGGACATAGTCCTGGCCTTTCTCAGATCTCACGGATGGAAAGTGAACGTGGAAAAGAGTTCTCTATCTCCGTCAACAAGGGTTCCCTTCTTGGGAACAATAATAGACTCCTTAGAAATGAGGATATTTCTGACAGAGGCCAGAAAAACAAAGCTTCTAGACTCTTGTCGGATACTTCATTCCGTTCCTCTTCCTTCCATAGCTCAGTGCATGGAAGTGATCGGGTTGATGGTAGCGGCAATGGACATAGTTCCTTTTGCGCGCATTCATCTAAGACCATTACAACTGTGCATGCTCAGTCAGTGGAATGGGGATTATACAGACTTGTCTCCGAAGATACAAGTAAATCAGAGGACCAGAGACTCACTCCGTTGGTGGCTGTCCCTGGACAACCTGTCACAAGGGATGACATTCCGCAGACCAGAGTGGGTCATTGTCACGACCGACGCCAGTCTGATGGGCTGGGGCGTGGTCTGGGGATCCCTGAAAGCTCAGGGTCTTTGGTCTCGGGAAGAATCTCTTCTACCGATAAATATTCTGGAACTGAGAGCGATATTCAATGCTCTCAAGGCTTGGCCTCAGCTAGCGAGGGCCAAGTTCATACGGTTTCAATCAGACAACATGACAACTGTTGCGTACATCAACCATCAGGGGGAAACAAGGAGTTCCCTAGCGATGGAAGAAGTGACCAAAATCATTCTATGAGCGGAGTCTCACTCCTGCCACCTGTCCGCTATCCACATCCCAGGAGTGGAAAATTGGGAAGCGGATTTTCTGAGTCGTCAGACATTGCATCCGGGGGAGTGGGAACTCCATCCGGAAATCTTTGCCCAAGTCACTCAGCTGTGGGGCATTCCAGACATGGATCTGATGGCCTCTCGTCAGAACTTCAAAGTTCCTTGCTACGGGTCCAGATCCAGGGATCCCAAGGCGGCTCTAGTGGATGCACTAGTAGCACCTTGGACCTTCAAACTAGCTTATGTGTTCCCGCCGTTTCCTCTCATCCCCAGGCTGGTAGCCAGGATCAATCAGGAGAGGGCGTCGGTGATCTTGATAGCTCCTGCGTGGCCACGCAGGACTTGGTATGCAGATCTGGTGAATATGTCATCGGCTCCACCTTGGAAGCTACCTTTGAGACGAGACCTTCTTGTTCAGGGTCCGTTCGAACATCCGAACCTGGTTTCACTCCAGCTGACTGCTTGGAGATTGAACGCTTGATCTTATCGAAGCGAGGGTTCTCAGATTCTGTTATCGATACTCTTGTTCAGGCCAGAAAGCCTGTAACTAGAAAGATTTACCACAAAATTTGGAAAAAATATATCTGTTGGTGTGAATCTAAAGGATTCCCTTGGGACAAGGTTAAGATTCCTAAGATTCTATCCTTCCTTCAAGAAGGATTGGAAAAAGGATTATCTGCAAGTTCCCTGAAGGGACAGATTTCTGCCTTGTCTGTGTTACTTCACAAAAAGCTGGCAGCTGTGCCAGATGTTCAAGCCTTTGTTCAGGCTCTGGTTAGAATTAAGCCTGTTTACAAACCTTTGACTCCTCCTTGGAGTCTCAATTTAGTTCTTTCAGTTCTTCAGGGGGTTCCGTTTGAACCCTTACATTCCGTTGATATTAAGTTATTATCTTGGAAAGTTTTGTTTTTAGTTGCAATTTCTTCTGCTAGAAGAGTTTCAGAATTATCTGCTCTGCAGTGTTCTCCTCCTTATCTGGTGTTCCATGCAGATAAGGTGGTTTTACGTACTAAACCTGGTTTTCTTCCAAAAGTTGTTTCTAACAAAAACATTAACCAGGAGATTATCGTACCTTCTCTGTGTCCGAAACCAGTTTCAAAGAAGGAACGTTTGTTGCACAATTTGGATGTTGTTCGCGCTCTAAAATTCTATTTAGAAGCTACAAAGGATTTTAGACAAACATCTTCCTTGTTTGTTGTTTATTCCGGTAAAAGGAGAGGTCAAAAAGCAACTTCTACCTCTCTCTCTTTTTGGATTAAAAGCATCATCAGATTGGCTTACGAGACTGCCGGACGGCAGCCTCCCGAAAGAATCACAGCTCATTCCACTAGGGCTGTGGCTTCCACATGGGCCTTCAAGAACGAGGCTTCTGTTGATCAGATATGTAGGGCAGCGACTTGGTCTTCACTGCACACTTTTACCAAATTTTACAAGTTTGATACTTTTGTTTCTTCTGAGGCTATTTTTGGGAGAAAGGTTTTGCAAACCGTGGTGCCTTCCATTTAGGTGACCTGATTTGCTCCCTCCCTTCATCCGTGTCCTAAAGCTTTGGTATTGGTTCCCACAAGTAAGGATGACGCCGTGGACCGGACACACCTATGTTGGAGAAAACAGAATTTATGTTTACCTGATAAATTACTTTCTCCAACGGTGTGTCCGGTCCACGGCCCGCCCTGGTTTTTTTAATCAGGTCTGATAATTTATTTTCTTTAACTACAGTCACCACGGTACCATATGGTTTCTCCTATGCAAATATTCCTCCTTAACGTCGGTCGAATGACTGGGGTAGGCGGAGCCTAGGAGGGATCATGTGACCAGCTTTGCTGGGCTCTTTGCCATTTCCTGTTGGGGAAGAGAATATCCCACAAGTAAGGATGACGCCGTGGACCGGACACACCGTTGGAGAAAGTAATTTATCAGGTAAACATAAATTCTGTTTTTGGGCTGGTCCTGCGGGTCTGTCCGTTCTTCCTGGGCGATAACCTATGGGTTGCCTTATCTTTTATTTTAATCCGGTGAGGATGATTTTTATTTGGTCTAAAGCTTGTGTTATTGTGTGGTGATTCCTTCGGGAACCTTCTTCTCTGGAATTGATGCTCGCTATTTTGTGGTCACACTGTTTACTTTGAGGACGTACTAGTCTTTTGTTCTGTCTGACTGTTCTTTCTCGGGGGAGACTCTGTGGCCTTGACAGTGATGGGGCTCTTGGTTTCAGGCTGGTCCTGACTGGGTACAAATCCTTCTGTCTTTGAGGCCTAGTTCAGACACGTGGCGCCTTTTTATGTCCGTCTGGTCCAGTGAGGGCGCCTAGTGATCACAATATGATTTGTGTTGTTTACTTGTTATTTTACAATTTTCAGCTAGCATCCTGAGAGGACTTGATGGGGGATTGGTTCAGTCCTAATTTGCCTTTCCATCTAGTGGGCCGGGACTCCATTGAGATCCGCGGCGACATGCTCAGTCTTTTCCGATTTTTCCGGGAATTAGAGTGTTCCTTCCCATTGTGGGTTGGAGGCTTGAAGGATTTAGGTCCTTCATACTACCGTTCTTACGGTTTTGCTTTTCATGGTCCCTTTGGAAGTGTCCTTTTAGGACTTGTTCCTTTTAGAGGCTCTCTTCCTTTGGGTCGAGTCTTTCTGGACTACGTCCGTTTTTTCTTGCGGCTTATTTAGGAAGTGAAGGCCATGAGGCTCTGTCTTCCTTCGGGAGTTCGTTGTATCCATATCAGGGGCAATAGGAGATGTTGTCTCTTTTTCCAAGCTTTTTGCTTAGGGGATGTTTTTCTGTCTGAGTTTGGGATGCTTTGCATTCTTTTCCCTTGGGTGTGGTGCTCTGGAACGTTAATCTGAAAGGATTATGAGACTACCCTTTTCTACTCACTTTCGGGTGACTCCGTTCTCATTTCCATTTGGCTGCCCTTGGGGCCTTTTGGGCTCTAGAGAAATTGCGTGACCTTGTCGCCGCCTAGCACCTTGTTGGGTTGGTGTTGACCTCCCGGCTAAGGGTGTTCTAATCCCTTTGGGCTGGGAATTACCAGTAAGTCCTGTACCCGTTCTCCGGGTTCCCCGGTTATCATCCCCTGTGATGTCTGATTGCTTCAGACGGGTATCTTGTGTTCCCTGTGGGTGTCGTTCGTTCTAGGATGATTCTGGGTCCAGGGTTCTTGTCTTGGATCCTTCTTGGATGTCTGGAGACTTATGATCCTGTGGACTGGTTTGGGACGACCCAGTTTTTTCAGGGACTCTATGTTGCAACATAGGGGCTAGCTCATTGGGCTTGCAAGCAGGAAAGCCAGAGTTCACATCCGCTTTCAGGTACTGGTTATAAACTTTAAGGCCTGACTTGTCCTTCGGACGGAGTGTGCTCCTCTTCATGGGGAGTTTTTTTCTCTGTTGAGTCAACAGTGGTGTATGGATGATTTTTTCATCTGGTCCATGTTCTGATCATACTTTGTCTTGTGGACATCTACGCTGTTCTTATCTGTGCCCTTCCCTTTTGAGGGGATAGTTTGTCTTCCTTATGAGCTGGGCTTTCCTCTCTCTGGATGGTCATTGTCCTGCCCTGTGTGTAGGAGGTTGGATCAGGTGGCTTATTTCTGTAAGGGGCAGCATCTGCTGCTCTGTAGGCTCTGTTCCACCTGTT